>NW_028255277.1:0-152882 GCF_964263255.1 Lissotriton vulgaris
ACATACAACCCATCATCCTTTGCAACATACCTATTAGCGCAAAGACACTGATAGCACACCAACAACTGGAGCCATACACCTTCACACACACACCCTATCTCATTCACACACACACCACCCCCTTCACAATCAGACCCACACACAGATGAAATCATCAGAGTTGAGCCACAACTGTTTGGTGCATTGGTCAGACAGACCAGCATAGTGGACAAAACACGCCTGTGGGTGAGGATAGTTAATAAGGTGAATGCTAAAGCACCCATCAAGCGCACCAGGCACGAATGCCAGGCCAGGTGGTACGATCTGCGAAGGATGGTCAAGAAGAAGATGGACCAAGACTACGCCAGTGCACACTACACTGGAGGTGGCGGTCCCCGCAGACCTCCACAATACCATCCCTGGGAGGAGAAAGTCATGGCCCTGCTATCACCGGTGGGAGTTCACGGAATCGAAGGAGCCATGGAGCCTGGTGAGTATTCAAACAACTCATGTAACGTGTGGGGACTCCCAACAGTGCCTAACAGTATGGGGTTGGTGTGGGGGTGTGTGGCCATGACTCCCAGCAGTGCCTAACAGTATGGGGGTGGTGGGGGGGGTGTGGCCATGACTCCCAGCAGTGCCTAACAGTATGGGGGTGTGTGGCCATGACTTCCCGCAGTGCCTAACAGTATGGGGGTGGTGGGGGGTGTGGCCATGACTCCCAGCAGTGCCTAACAGTATGGGGATGGTGTGACCATGACTCCCAGCAGTGCCTAACAGTATGGGAGTGGTGGGGGGTGTGGCCATGACTCCCAGCAGTGCCTACCAGTATGGGGTGGTGTGGGGGTGTGTGGCCATGACTTCCAGCAGTGCCTAACAGTATGGGGGTGGTGGGGGGTGTGGCCATGACTCCCAGCAGTGTCTAACAGTATGGGGGTGGTGTGGCCATGACTCCCAGCATTGTCTAACAGTATGGGGGTGGTGAGGGGTGTGTGGCCATGACTCCCAGCAGTGCCTAACAGTATGGGGGTGGTGTGGGGGTGTGTCCATGACTCCCAGCAGTGCCTAACAGTATGGGGGTGGTGTGGGGGTGTGGGTCCATGACTCCCAGCAGTGCCTAACAGTATGGGGTGTGGGGGGGCATGACTCCCAGCAGTGCCTAACAGTATGGGAGTGGTTGCTAGGGGAGTGCCAAAAGCCTGCAAGGGGGAGGGGGAGAGAGTACAAGGTGTAGGGTAGGAGGCTGCACTCAACTCATATGGACCAGGTACACACCCATGCACCATGCTCAATGCACATGGACTGTAAAAGTACTGACAAGATATCGGACACTGGGCCCTGGTGTAGGTAGCACAAGGGCCTCCTGTGACCAGTGCAAACACTAACACCAGGGCAAGGTCAGATATCCTGCACAGGTACTCACAACCACTATCATGGCAGCATGAGTCATGGGGGGACAGACACACCACGAGGGACCCCCACTTGCAGATCACACTCAAACTACTAGCATGGGGTGTGACACACACCCCTTACAGGAAGTGATCCCCTGGGGACAGGCAATGGAGTGCACCACTGCCACAATCTTCATGTAATACAACATAAAAAAAGTGATCTGATGACGCATCTGTAGGAGAGTAGGGTCTGCTATCCTATGGTCACCCCAAATTTTTGCTTTTTGCTTCACTGGTTTATGACTTAATGTGGCTGTGGGCCTGCTAATCAGACCCACAGCCTGCTGTTCTCTCTCTAAATTAATGCCAATGCACTCTAGGTGCATTACGAATTGGAACTGGTTCACCTTATAGGCCCCTGTAACAGTGTACTCCAGGTACCCAGGGTATAGGTGTATCCAAGGCCTACCAGGGGCCGCAGCATGTATTGTGCCACCCCTTGCCTGGCCTCCATATTTGACACAACTGGCTGATCACTCAGCTGGGGTAAGTTGGTGTAATCACCTCTTACTTAGATATAGTATCCCTATATCTAATCTTAACTGGACACATGTTAACCTATAAGCCACTCCTATGGAAGGCCTCAGCTATCCTGGAGGCAGAGTGCTTGGTTACTTGTGAGATGGTGCTCTAGCATGAGCTGAGCCTGTCTGCAGCTGTCGGGAACAACTCCCTTAGCTGTTCTGGGATATTGCCATACCATATACTCTTAAGTGCATTATAATCCTCGCGGTTATATGCTAACTTTGGTTTGGCTTTATCAAAACATGTCGAGTAAGGTGTCATACGATTTGGAATACTATCCCCTCGACAGTCCTGTTGACGGGGATAACATATCACCCTTCTAGAGGGACATGACATGTACATAACCTGAATCCCGGTTAAAGTTAACCAGAGCCTCAGCATCACAAAATGGATGCTGCCACCACAGACACAAGTCTGACCTCCTGCTGCTGGGAGTCCTTCCAGCGAGGGAGGCTTGGATAAAGGGTTTCCTGCCTTGGGAGGTGTGAGCACCACCCCAGACAGGATTTTGTGTATTGGGTAGGACAGGGCTGAATAGAATCAGACATGCCTGGGGCACACAAGGTGTCCCTGTGCATAAGCCAGTCCAAACTGGTGCTGGGGCTTCCCAGCCCCAGTCCTGGCATGGAGCTGGACAAAGGAAAGGGGGTGTAACTGCCCCCCTTCCTGGTCCTACTCAGAGGAGGGATCTAGCAGGTCATCCACCCCTCAGATTGGAAATAAGAGTGGGAGCAGTGCCATAGCACATCAGATCATCCTGAATCAACTTGAAACTAAGAAGATGACTGGACTTCGACATTCTGCTGCACAGAAGACTGAAGAGCATCACCCTTGTGGCCTAGGAGTGGCCACCCTGTGAACACAGGCACCATCCAGCAACTCAATGTCTGCTTTGCCGCTGCCTCCTGCCGGAGCCCAAGCCCAGAGCCCAACGAGACCCAGACTCCCAGACTTCTTACAGTCCGATCCACAGTGCCTGCAAAGAAGGGACCCATGGAGGCACCGAAAGACGTGGGACTGGACATCTTGAAAGACCCCCGAGAAGCTGACTGCGCAGCACCCGAGGCACCCTAGATGCTGTGCTTTGGGGATTGAGAAGCCCCATAACCGAGCAGCCCTTGTACCGAAGATCAGCCCTCCACTATCTCCACGATCTGCGTGGGGCCCTTTTGCATTGTGCCACTTGACGCGCCATCCCGGCCACTTGACACATGGCTAGCGGCCATCTTGGTGACGAAACCTACAATTTACATGACAGGTCTGGTTGCTCCAGACTTGCCCTCGCTCCTGTAAAAAGCAGCACCCGCTCTGACCTTGCTAGTCCGAGTGATAAGCGTGCATCGATTCCTGCGTGGCTTGCATTAGCCAAGGCCTGTTTGCTCCAATCAAGTTGCTGACACCGCCATCAGCTAGAGCTTTTGTAGGACAGCTCGTGATCGACTCCTGGACGTCCTCGACCTCTTCGTGTCCACGTGGCTGCAGAGACAAGCTCCACCTCATCGCCTGTTTGCACCCGGCATCGCCTGGTTCCATCCTGGTTCCACGGTAGTCACTGGCTAGTGACTTTGAACAATGTCCCCTCTGCTTTCAGGTCTTCAACACTTCAGATCCACCCTTGGATCCACCAGAACTCTTCACATTGAGCCGCCTGCAGCATATTCAGCTCCAAGCACCATCGACATGCGTGACGAAACCCGACAATATTTCGCACCTGTGCACCTGCTTCCTGTGGGTGAGAACTCAGCAACGCCGGTGTTCCTACACTGGTACACACCTCTAGTGTCTGTGTCTAAAGTTTCATTCTTCTAGGTCTCTCAGAAGGTTCCTTAATAACTAACTTTGTAACTTTTACGCACCATTGACAACATTGGTATATGCGTGCACTTTCCGCACTGCACCCGAGTCCCGCGGGCCTTTCCCGACTTCTTCACTGTTAGTCCCGAACAGCTCCAGCGATTTCCCAGGCCCTAGGCCTACTTCCTTTCAGCTAGGTGGTTCTTATACCACTATTTTAGTATATGGTTTAGGTGGCCCCTAGGGCTCATCCATATTGTGCAACTTTTGTGTATTTAAACTGTGTTTTGTTTTAACGCATTTGCTTCTGTGCTCATAAAGAGTATAGGGGATTTTGTAGTAAATAAATATATATATATTTTCAATATATATCTGTGTGGTGTCCTTTCATTTGGTATTCAAGGGGATTGTGTATGGTAAAACAGCTTGCTTCACATGTCTATACAGAGTTTAGCCTAAGACTGCTTTGTCCACGCTACCACTAGGACAGCTGGTCTATAAGGTTGACTTACAACCAATCATCATAAGGGTTGCTTGGCATGGTACAAGATGGTCACTAGAACTAGTGAGCATCATATACCAGGCCAACTTCTCACATTGGTGAGCAGCGGTTGGGATTTTAGCTTGCTGTTGTTTTACCATTACAATCTTTGAAAGTATCATTTGAAAGATCATACAGGTACCTGCTAGGTACATATAAAACAAGACTAGTATACTTAAGTTTTACTGAACTTAGTTGTAGTAGAGAATAGGGAGTAGCACACCGTGACTACAACTACTAGATAGGTTTAGTAGGTAAACACCAGTGTAGGTAGATTGCAACAAATCCACCCACACTAGAGCAATGTCTGGAGCAGAGGGGTCCCCTGGACTTACTCCTGTTGAGAGTGACCCTACAGGGGCACCATCCAAATTTGCTATGCTTAATTTTAAAGAGCAGAGGCAGATGGAATGGAATGGAATGGAATGAGGATTTGTAGAGCGCGATGGCTACCCAGGGGCGTCCCAGCGCTGTAGGGAACTTGAGCTAATCCGGAGGGGTAGGAAGAGGGAGGCTAGGTTTTGGTTTTAAACAGAGGTTTTGCTGATTAACCAGGTTTTGAGAGTTTTTCGGAAGGTGAGGAGGTTGGGTTCGGATATGAGATTGAGAGGGAGGGAGTTCCAGACCTTGGCCAGGTTGTAGGAGAGCGAACGACCACCACATCTGGCCTTCCTGTTGCGTGGTACTGAGGCGAGGTAGGAGGTCGCAGATCTGAGAGAACGAGTGGGCTGGTAGGTTTTCACAAGGGAAGAGTTAATGGGGGGGCCTGTTCCCCAGTAAGAGCGGTGTGCAATGCACATGCTCTTAAACTTGATTCTAGATCTCACCGGGAGCCAGTGAAGATCTCTCCGTCTGGCTCTTACTGACGTTCGGCGGGGGATATCCAGAAGAATTCTTGCTGCGCAATTTTCAATAACCTGGAGTCTGTTGATTGTGGATTGGGGTGCTCCAAGATATAAGGCATTTCCACAGTCGAGGCGGGAGTGGATCAGTCCTTGAACCACGATTCGTCTCGAGTGGAATGGAAGCAAAGGGAGAATTTTGTGGAGCAGTCTCATCAGGCCAAAACAGGTCGCAGCTAGCTTAGTGGCCTGATGGTTGAAGGACAGAGTGTGGTCAAGCCAGATGCCCAGGCTCTTGATTTGCTCCTTGGGTTGCGGGGGGTTGCCTAAGCAGGAGGGCCAGATGGGGTCGATGGTTTTGGCGATGTTATTACCCAGGAGCATTATCTCCGTTTTTTCCCCATTAAGCCTAAGACAAGAGCTGGACATCCAGGTGGCGACTGCTTCCAGACATTTGTGTAGGCTGTGTTGAGAGTTTAGGGGGGGTCCAGAGATACCACTAGCTGCGTGTCGTCAACATAGGAGACGATCTTTACGCCAAATGGGCAGACGACATCAGCTAGGGGGCGCAGGTAGACATTAAAAAGGGTGGGACTCAGGGACGAGCCCTTAGGCACTCCACAATTAAGTGGTCTACTGGCAGAGGAGAAGTCTCTCTCAAAAACCTTGAAGGATCTGTCAGTCAGAAAGGAACTCATCCAACTGAGGGCAGTCCCGGTCACTCCTATTTCTCCAAGACGATGGAGTAGGATGTTATGATTGACAGTGTAGAAGGCGGCACTTAGGTCGAGTAGGACGATGGCCGTAGAACCGCCATCATCCAGGATCCTTCGTGCCTCCTCCGTCACTGCAATCAATGCCGTCTTCGTTCCGTGACGGGGCCTAAAGCCGGTCTGAGAGGAGTCGAGGATGTTATTGACTTCTAAGAAGTTGGTGAGAACGGAGTTGACATGCTTCTCGAGGAGTTTACTGAGCCATGGCAGGAGGGAGATGGGTCGGTAGTTGGCGGGGTTAGATGGGTCGAGATTGTGTTTTTTTAGAAGGGCTTTGACCATTGCTCTTTTCCATAGGGAAGGGACGATCCCAGTACGGAGTGAGGAATTGAGCAGGTCTAGAATAATAGGCAAGATCAAAGGTGTGATCAATGTGAGGGTACTGGGGGGAGCAGGGTCGGCGGGTGATCCAGATTTGACCTGTCTCATAAGTCTCTCCAAATTAGTAAGTTCTAAAGGATGAAAGCTATTCAGATCATGGAGAGGGACTGGTGGGCTACCTGTGTTGACGAAATCTGTGGGTGGAGTGACGAGGAGGGGGAAAGAGGAGTTGATCGTTTCAATTTTCTGGTGGAAAAACTCAGCTATTTCCTCGCAATGGGCCTGAGTATTGTTGTGGTCCTTCGGTGGTTCGGGAAGTTGTAGAAGGGTTTTGGCTATTCGATAGATTTCTTTGGGTTTGGACGCTGCATTTTCAATCTTGAGTTCGAAGTATTTAGCCTGGGCCTGGTGAATTTCCGTTTTGTAGTTTTTGATTGCTGTTCTATAGCATGATTTATCTGAAGGGAGGTAGCTGAGGCGCCATTTCCTCTCCAGTCGCTTACATACACGTTTTGCCTCTCGTAGCTCGTTTGAGTACCACGGGGCTGTAGGATTGCCCCGTTTAGGGTGGGAATTTTTTAGTGGCAAAACTGTATCCAGGGAACTGATGATCCACAGGTTGAAGTTGTCATTGTCTTGAGTGGGGATAGGTATTGGTGGGTTTAGTGCCTAGTAGGAGTTCCTTCCACTCAGCTAGGTGGAGTTTACACCAGTTACGGGAGCGTTGCGCCAACGGGGGTTGAGGGGGGTGAGTGATCGGGCAGGGTCCAGGTGAACGGGATAAGGAAGTGGTCTGACCAGGGGAGGGGAGAGGAATTTCCAATTTGGAGGTTATTACAGTTGCTGAAAACGGGGTCCAGGAGATGACCCTTTTGATGAGTAGGCCCGGTGACACGTTGGTGCAATTCAAGGGCACTTAGGCCCAAAGACAGATCCCTTGCTATAGAGTCGTTTGGGTCATCCAGGTGGATGTTAAGGTCACCCAGAATTGTGAAATTAGCAGTGCTGACTGCAAGACTTGCCGCTACCGAGGTGAGGTCTGAAAGAAATTGCCTTTGTGGTCCAGGGGGACGATATATAAGCATACCCGAAAAGGTATGTGTGGCACTTAATTTTTATGAAGAATGGGAGGCATTAGCAGATCTGTACCTTAAGAGGTCTCAAGACGGGTCCAACCCCTACCACAGACCACCTCAGAGAGCTTTTAGACCAGTCTAAAGCTCTAAAGACCTCTAAACCAGACCCCACAGGGAATGGTGAAGGAGGATCTCCCACTGAAGATGACAATACTGACACCCGGATGTATGACGTGACAACGCATACTGTTACCACGCATACCTTTACAACGCGTTATTTACAACGAATACCGTTACAACGCATAGCGCTTAGAGGTGCTGGATAGTGGTAAGTATAATTTTATATTCCAACTCCAGTCCCTGTGGACACTAGGGAAGGTGTTGGATATAAAATTATACTTATTCCCTATCCTAGAGCGCCCCCCAGCGCAATGCGTTTTAATGGTATGCGTGGTAATGCCTGCGTTCTAATGGTAGTGCATTGTAAAAATTCCGTTGTAAACGTTGTATACCCTGACACCCCTGTCCCTGTAGTCCAGATATATGAGAATGACCAAGTCACTGGAGATACTCAGCCTGATGAGGAGGAGGAAGAGGAGACAGAAGGGGAGGGCAGTGATTCTGATGATGGAAGACTTAGTCAGGTGCCAGCCAACAGGCTCAGCCAGGCTAACTTAAGTGTATTTGGGACTGAGCTAAGGATGAACTTAACCAGACCCCCAAGTGGACTTAACCAGGAGCCAAGGAGGAGAAGGAATCACTCAGGGGAATCCAATACCTCCCAAGCCTCTAGAGGGTCTCATGGACACTCTAGAAGGGAGATAACTAGCCCTCAGAGAAGGGAACATGAGGCCAACATGAGAGAGGCTGATCTTAGGATCCAGAAGAGGGAACTAGAGGTTGCCCTGGCCCGAGAGAAACTTGCTAGAGCAAGACAGCCTAGAGAGAGTGGGATAGTACCCACTGGTCGCAGCATTATCCCTAAGTATAAAGACAGGTCCTATGACAATAGAAACCTGAGTAAGATTGTCCCCCCTACAAAGCTGGGGATGATATCCACAAATGGATGACTGCACTTGAGAGAGCATGCAGAGTACAGCAGATCCCTCAGGAGCAGCGGGCAGCAATCTTGTGGCTCTCCTTTGAAGGTAGAGGCCGAGACAGACTCCTCACAGTTAGTGATGGGGATTCTAGAAACTACCTGGTCCTGAAGAGTGCTCTGATTGATGGGTTAGGCTTAACCACTGAACAGTACAGGTTAATGTTCAGAGAGACCCAGAAGACACAGACTCAGGACTGGTCTGAATTTGTTGAATGTGCCACTAAAGCTCTGGAGGGATGGTTGCTGGGAAGTAAGGTTACAGACTATTAAGGATTGTACAATTTGCTTATGAGAGAACACATTTTAAATAATTGTCAGAACCAGCAGTTGCATCAACATTTGGTTGACTCAGATCTGACCTCTCCCCAAGAATTGGGAAAGATTGCAGACAAATGGGTTAGAACCAGAGTTAAGCAAAAGAGCCAGAACCAGAACCAGGGTGGTGACCAAAAGAAAACAGACCAGAAGGGTGAGGAGCAGAAAGCTAAAGACCAGAAGTCTTCAACAGGGCCCCAAACTAATACTGAGGGTGGGTACCAAAAGTCCAAGAAGAAGAAGAAAGAAGGTCAAAGAAAACCCTGGTGTAGTACATGTAAAAACACCTCTCACTGGACAAGTGAGTGTAAAAAGGGTGGAGCCCCCAACACTGCAGCCCCTAAGGCACCTGCAACCACTAGTACAGTCAACAGTGTTGGTCCACAAACTAAGGGGGTAGTGGGTATCACCTTGGGAACTGAGGGGGATCCTGGCTTAGTCAGAAACCCTACACAGGCTGTTCTGGTTTGTGATGGGGAACTAGATTGGACCCCTACTGTCAGCCCCAGTAATCTGGGCAAGTACAGGCAGACGCCTTTGAATAATGAAAACGTGGCTCAAGCATACAGGGACACATGTGCCAGTGTCACTATGGTGACACCTAGCTTTGTGGACCCTGGACAATACCTGCCAGGTGACAATTACCTGGTGACCAATGCCAGCAATGTCACTACTACACATAGTGTGGCAATTGTTAATTTCTCTTGGGGAGGGGTAACTGGCCTAAAAAGAGTTGTGGTTAGTGCTGATCTCACAGTTGAATGTTTGTTGGGCAATGACCTGGAGAGCTCTCTATGGTCAGAAGTTGAGTACAGGACACATGCAGAGATGTTAGGGATATCATCACATGTCCTTGCTGTGACCAGGTCACAGGCCAAAAAGTGCCTCTCTGAACCTCAGGTCTTGGATCCTGGAACAATGGGCCAAGCACCTTCCAAGAAGAAGAACAGGAGGGTAAAGGCTGTGCCTTCCCAACTCCCTACAAGTGAGGATCAGCCTTCACAGGAAGATGATCTTGAGACCCCTGAAGGAACTGTCCCTGAAGAACTTGAACCTGATCAGGTTGAGTTTCTGGGGACAAGGAGACCTTCTAGGGCAGACTTGGGGCAGGCTCAGTTAACCTGTCCTTCTCTTGAACCCCTCAGACAGCAGGCTGCTGCTGAGGCTGCTGGGAATGCTCAAGGTACCCATAAAGTATATTGGGATGATGGGCTCCTTTATTCAGAGGGTAGAGACCCCAAGCCTGGTACAACCAGGAGGTTGGTTATACCTCTGCAATTTAGGGGCTTACTTCTTACCTTGGCCCATGATATTCCCTTAGCAGGACACCTTGGCCAGAATAAAACTTGGGACAGGCTTGTCCCTCACTTTCACTGGCCTCACATGTCTGAAGATACCAAGGAGTTTTGTCGTTCCTGTGTAACCTGCCAAGCCAGTGGTAAAGCAGGTGGCACAACAAAGCCCCCCTGATACCACTACCTGTGGTGGGGGTTCCCTTTAAAAGAGTGGGGATTGATATTGTAGCTCCAATAGACCCCCCTACAGCATCTGGGCACAGATTCATACTGGTGGTGGTGGACCATGCCACCAGGTACCCAGAGGCAATTCCCCTTAGGTCCACAACAGCTACTGTTGTGGCCAGGGCCCTACTTAGAGTGTTCTCCAGAGTGGGGTTTCCTAAGGAGGTAGTATCGGACAGAGGTGCCAACTTCATGTCAGGATACTTAATAGCTATGTGGAAAGAATGTGGTGTCAACTACAAGTTCACCACTCCTTATCATCCACAGTGTAATGGGCTTGTTGAAAGATTTAACAAGGCCCTAAAGGGTATGATCAAAGGATTACCAGAAAAGCTCAGGCGGAGATGGGACATCCTTCTACCCTGCCTTCTGTTTGCTTATAGAGAGGTCCCACAAAAGGTGGTTGTCTTCAGCCCCTTTGAATAGTTGTTTGGGCACCCTGTAAGAGGACACCTATGTCTGGTGAAAGAAAGATGGGAGTTACCTCTCAAATAGCCTAAACAAGACATAGTGGACTATGTACTTGGTCTCCGCTCCAGGATGGCTGAGTATATGGAGAAGGCAACCAAAAACCTTGAGGCAAGCCAAGAATTACAGAAAGCTTGGCATGACCAAAAGGCTGTCTTGACTGAGTATCAGCCTAGACAGAAAGTATGGGTGTTGGAGCCAGTGGCCCCAGCAGCACTCCAAGACAAATGGTCTGGACCCCATATAATTGTTGAGAAAAAGGGAGAGGTTACCTACTTGGTGGACCTAGGAACTCCCAGGAGCCCCCACAGGGTGCTCCATGTCAACTGAATGAAGGCATATGTTGACAGGGCAGACATGGGCTTGCTCATGGCTACAGATGAGGGGCAGGAGGAAGAGAGTGACCCTCTCCCAGACCTGCTGACTCAGAACCTTGAGGATGGCTCAGTTGATGGTGTGGCCTTGGATGGCAGCCTCACTGAACATCAGCAACATGACTGTAGACAAGTTTTGCAGTCATACAGACATATGTTCTCATTGCCACCCAGTCAGACTAACTGGTGTACCCATGTGGTGGACACTGGTGACAGTCTTCCTGTGAAAAAAAAGATTTACAGGCAACCTGATCACGTCAGGGACTGTATAAAGACTGAGGTTCAAAAGATGCTGGAATTAGGTGTTATTGAGCCTTCAGAGAGCCCCTGGGCTAGCCCAGTGGTTCTGGTCCCCAAACCTCACACCAGAGATGGGAAGAGAGAGATGAGGTTCTGTGTGGATTACAGAGGACTCAATGCTGTCACCAGGACAGATACACACCCTATTCCAAGGGCAGATGAGCTCATAGACAAGTTGGCTTCTGCCAAATATTTGAGCACATTTGACTTGACAGCTGGCTATTGGCAAATCAGGTTAGCTGAGGAGTCTAAAGCCAAAACTGCATTTTCTACCCCAGGTGGGCATTACCAATTTGTGGTGATGCCCTTTGGTTTGAAAAATGCACCTGCCACCTTCCAAAGGTTGGTGAATCAGGTCCTTCCTAGGTTGGATGACTTTTGCGCAGCATATCTGGATGATATTGCTGTCTTCAGCTCCACCTGGGAGGATCACCTGGTCCACCTGAAGGAAGTGCTAGAGGCTCTGTAAAAGGCAGGCCTCACTATCAAGGCCACAAAGTGCCAGATAGGGCAGAGTAAAGTTGTGTACTTGGGCCACCTTGTAGGTGGAGGCCAAGTTCAACCACTGGAGAGTAAGATCCAGACCATAAAGGACTGGTCCCCTCCAACCACCCAGACTCAGGTCAGAGCTTTCTTGGGCCTGACTGGTTACTACAGGAAGTTTGTTAAGAACTATGGGTCCATTGTGACTCCTCTTATTGATCTGACATCCAAGAAGATGCCCAAAAAGGTTCAGTGGAGAGTAAACTGTCAAAAGGCATTTGAAGACCTGAAGAAGGCCATGTGCACTGCACCTATCCTGAAGAGTCCTGACTACTCAAGAAAGTTCATTGTCCAAACAGATGCTTCTGAGTTGGGAGTGGGAGCTGTGCTTTCACAACTTAATGTAGATGGTCAAAACCAGCCCATTGCTTTTATTAGCAGAAGGCTGACCCCCAGAGAGAAACGTTGGTCGGCTATTGAGAGGGAGGCCTTTGCTGTGGTGTGGGCCCTGAAGAAGTTCAGACCATACTTATTTGGCACTCACTTCAAGATTCAGACCGACCATAAGCCCCTCTTATGGCTTAATCAGATAAAGGGTGAAAACCCCAAACTACTCAGGTGGTCCATTTCCCTACAGGGGATGGACTTTACAGTGGAGCACAACCCAGGGACTGACCATGTCAACGCAGATGGTCTCTCCAGGTACTTCCACTTAGAACATGAAGACACAACTGGTCAAGGTTAGTCTAATGTCCCTGCGTTTGGGGGGGGGGGGGATTGTGTAGGAGAGTAGGGTCTGCTTTCATATGATCACCCCAAATTTTTGCTTTTTGCTTCACTGGTTTATGACTCAATGTGGCTGTGGGCCTGCTAATCAGACCCACAGCCTGCTGTTCTCTCTCTAAATTAATGCCAATGCACTCTAGGTGCATTACGAATTGGAACTGGTTCACCTTATAGGCCCCTGTAACAGTGTACTCCAGGTACCCAGGGCATAGGTGTATCCAAGGCCTACCAGGGGCTGCAGCATGTATTGTGCTACCCCTGGCCTGGCTTCCATATTTGACACAACTGGCTGATCACTCAGCTGGGGTAAGTTGGTGTAATCACCTCTTACTTAGATATAGTATCCCTATATCTAATCCTAACTGGACACATGTTAACCTATAAGCCACACCTATGGAAGGCCTCAGCAATCCTGGAGGCAGAGTGCTTGGTTACATGTGAGATGGTGCTCTAGCATGAGCTGAGCCTGTCTGCAGCTGTCGGGAATAACTCCCTTAGCTGTTCCGGGATATTGCCATACCATATACTCTTAAGTGCATTATAATCCTCGCGGTTATATGCTAACTTTGGTTTGGCTTTATCAAAACATGTCGAGTAAGGTGTCATACAATTTGGAATACTATCCCCTCGACAGTCCTGTCGACGGGGATAGCATTCCACCCTTCTAGAGGGACACGACATGTACATAACCTGAACCCCGGTTAAAGTTAACCAGAGCCTCAGCATCACAAAATGGATGCTGCCACCACAGACACAAGTCTGACCTCCTGCTGCTGGGAGTCCTTCCAGCGAGGGAGGCTTGGACAAAGGGTTTCCTGCCTTGGGAGGTGCGAGCACCACCCCAGACAGGATTTTGTGTATTGGGTAGAACAGGGCTGAATAGAATCAGACACGCCTGGGGCACACAAGGTGTCCCTGTGCATAAGCCAGTCCAAACCGGTACTGGGGCTTCCCAGCCCCAGTCCTGGCACGGAGCTGGACAAAGGAAAGGGGGTGTAACCACCCCCCTTCCTGGTCCCACCCAGAGGAGGGACCTAGCAGGTGATCCACCCCTCAGATTGGAAATAAGAGTGGGAGCAGTGCCATAGCACATCAGATCGTCCTTATTCAACTTGAAACTAAGAAGACGACTGGACTACGACATTCTGCTGCACAGAAGACTGAAGAGCATCTCTCTTGTTGCCTAGGAGTGGCCACCCTGTGAACACAGGCACCATCCAGCAACTCGACATATGCTTTGCCGCCGCCTCCTGCCGGAGCCCGAGCCCAAAGCCCAACGAGACCCAGACTCTCAGACTTCTCACAGCCCGATCCACAGACCCTGCAAAGAAGGGACCCGTGGAGGCACCGAGAGACGTGGGACCGGACATCTCAAAAGACCCCCAAGAAGCTGACTACGCAGCACCCGTGGAACCCTCGACGCTGTGCTTTGGGTATTGAGAAGCAATCCTTGCACCAAAGATCAGCCCTCCAGCATCTCCACGATCTGCGTTGGGCCATTTTGCATTGTGCCACTCAAAGCGCCATCCCGGCCACTTGCCACGTGGCTAGTGGCCATCTTGGTGACGAAACCTATGATTTACACCATGGGTCTGGTTGCTCCAGACTTGCCCTCACTCCTGTAAAAAGGAGCACCCGCTCTGACCTTGCTGGTCCGAGTGATAAGCTTGCATCGATTCCTGCGTGGCTTGTATTAGTCAAGGCCTGTTTGCTCCAATCAAGTTGTCGACACCGCCATCAGCTAGAGCCTTTGGGGGACAGCTTGTGATCAACTCCTGGACGTCCTCGACCTCTTTGTGTCCACGTGGCTGCAGAGACAAGCTCCACCTCATCGCCTGTTTGCACCCGAAATCGCCTGGTTCCATCCTGGTTCCACGGTAGTCACTGGCTAGTGACTTTGAACATTGCCCCCTCTGCTTTCAGGTCTTCACCACTTCAGATTCACCCTTGGATCCACCAGAACTCTTCACATCGAGCCGCCTGCAGCATCTTCAGCTCCAAGCACCATCGACCTGCGTGACGAAACCCGACATTACTTCGCACCTGTTCACCCGCTTCCTGTGGGTGAGGTAACTCAGCAACGCCGGTGTTCCTACACTGGTACACACCTCTAGTGTCTGTGTCTAAAGTTTCATTCTTCTAGGTCACTCGGAAGGTTCCTTAATAACTAACTTTGTGACTTTTATGCGCCATTGACTTAACATAGGTATATGCGTGCACTTGTCGCACTGCACCCGAGTCCCGCGGGCCTTTCCCGACTTCTTCACTGTTAGTCCCGAACAACTCCAGCAATTCCCCAGGCTCTAGGCCTACTTCCTTTCAGCTAAGTGGTTCTTATACCACTATTTTAGTATATGGTTTAGGTGGCCCCTAGGGCTCATCCATATTGTGCAACTTTTGTGTATTTAAACTGTGTTTTGTTTCAACGCATTTGCTTCTGGGCTCATAAAGAGTATAGGGGATTTTGTAGTAAATAAATATATATATATTTTCAATATATATCTGTGTGGTGTCCTTTCATTTGGTATTCAAGGGGATTGTGTATGGTAAAACAGCTTGCTTCACATGCCTATACAGAGTTTAGCCTAAGACTGCTTTGTCCACGCTACCACTAGGATAGCTGTTCTATAAGGTTGACTTACAAACAATCATCATAAGGGTTGCTTGGCATGGTACAAGGTGATCACTAGAACTAGTGAGCATCATATACCAGGCCAACTTCTCACAGCAGCCAAGCAAAAAAAGCACAGTGCAGAATCACAAGTCCATTGTATCACTCACACAATGTTGTTACCACAGTTTTGTGACGCTGTGGATGCACTCAAGTAGCACCATGGACCTGGGTATTGACAAGGTAATGCATCTTGGAGAAGTGACACGTTCTAAAGTCCTCTGCCAGAAGTAGGTGTGCTGGTCCTGGGGGGTTGGCAGTGGGTGGCCGACACAGGCACAGCAACAGCTTCCAAAAGTTGCTGAATGTACAGCATTCCACTTAGTCCACACCATATACATGCTGCATTATAACCCTGTGCATGCTTGAACCAGGCATTAGGATTGACGATGCATTGTGCGGATCGGCCCACACATAGCACAGCTGGATCTGTGTGTTGGTTGCGACACAAGCCACAGCAATGGCTCTGCCAGTCACCGTACACAGTATCCAACATGTCAAGCACCCCTGAGCACATGTCAATCTCATCCCACAACATACCCATACACAAGTGAACAATTACAACAATCCAAAGCAGGTGGAACAGTGCTAACGGCAATGCTTTATACAATTGGATGTTGCATGATAGTGCATTAACAGTGTTTGTCTCTCACACCCACGGGGGAACGTGTGGAAACTAACCCCAACCAGGGGGGACATGGATCCCGGTCCCAGGCTTAGCAGGACCCTGACCCCACTGACAGCGACGCCTCTCAACACACCGTGGCTGACCCCAACCAACCCGGCCCCTCTGGTTCCCAAACACATGGAGAAGCTGGATCAGAGACATCTGTGCCAACCACCACACCCATTCCCGCCACATCCCAGCAGACATCTGGGAGCCCTGACCATAATACACAACAGAGCCATCTGACAATGAGGGACAAGGTTCGCCGGGCACCCACGAGGTGGCAGATGACAACACCACTGCCAGCACTCATGGGTCCCATCGACCTGATGTGCCCACAGATGCTGGCCGTGCTTGTGTGGCCAGGGCTGGTGGGAGTGGCGAAAGGCGGAGGCGAGAACATGACCAGCCAGCTGCAGGGCCCGGTATGTCAGAACTCAGAGACATACTGGATGTATACCGGCGGGATACCAGGGAGTTCAGCCTGGTAGTGGAGGCCCTCAACAAAATGACCGATCAGCAGGCCCAGCTACATGCCAGTCAAGAACAACACCAGGGACTGATGGAGGCAAGACTGGATGAGCTCATGACGGTGCGTAGGGAAATTAACCAATCACTTCCGTCTGATCGCTGCTAACATGCAGCACCCTCCCTGTGTCACAAGGCCAGAAACATCTAGGCAAAGACCAACAACAGGTACAGGGAGGGAGGAGGAGGAGGATTTGTCAGACGGAGCATCCCATGCATCGTCAAGGCCTGCAAGTGAGGGTCCCCCAAGGAAGGTGGGTCATCCACGGACAAGACATTGAGAGGCATAGGGCCATGCACAACTCCCAGGTCACCTGATCTGGCATCTTGCCTTTGTGTGCAACAGCATCAACTTATTGACTTTATGACTCGTCCACATGGACTTGCTGGTTGCAGTGTGCCCAATGATGCCAAACACTGTGGCCTGGACTATGTTGACTCAACCTGTTAATCATCACATCTCCAGCTGTGAACTTTGGATTGCCCCCTTTTTGTACAGCACCTACTCACTTCTCACGCTCAAGATCTGAAAATAAATGTAAATAACATAATACGCAATGGTGGAGACGTTTTGTACCCAGATGCAAAAACATATGTGTGGGGACATGGAAACAATACAAGAGTTTTGAACAAACTGTAGCCATCCACACACTGGGATCTGAGTCCGGTTGAGGACACACATAGGTCACAATATTCCAACAACATGGATAGCAATACACCCCTGTGATGGTTACAAAATGCAGAAGGAGGGGTTGGCTTGCAATACTGCAATTACAGACCGGTACAGAAGAGTCAATTGGAGGTGTACAGATCATGGGTAATATGTATGTGTCCATGGAGGGAGTACTAGTATCTGTGTACAGAGGTGTAGGTACTATAAGCCGCATGCAGTTGTACTGTGAATGTCATGAATTGGGTCCAGGCCAAGGGTGGCAGGACGGACTGCGGGCAACGGGGTGTTGGATGGTAGACGTCCATATTAGTGTATTGGCCTGGGCCTGTGGAGTGCCTACTGAGTGTGGCTGAGGATCATGAAGGAGAACCTGCAGTTGACTGTGGGACTATTGTAGGTATAACTGTGGGTAGTGGGATGTGCACAACCTGTGTTTTATTGCGATTAATCCGTGCTCCTGGGTATCTCCCTCCTTCAGGGGAGTGTCCTATAATTCCAGTGTAGCAGGACTATTAAGCCATAATCCTCTCACCCGGGCACAAGTTAGGGCTGAAACTTCAGCAAACCATGTTCAAACGTTTCTGTTTAAATAATTTCAACTTTAGTTCCAAATTTGGTTTTATTGCGCTTTTCCAAATAAATTCCTCATGTTTTTTTCACATGTCAATGTGGAAACGTTTTTACCAAACTTTAAATCCTCCAATGCATTTCGGTGCCCCATGCACCCTCATCAGGGAAAATCTGAAATCATACAAATAAGGATTCTTATATACTGTACATTTCATATTAGTGCATAATACTGGTGGTTGCATATTAGTGAATGTTCATATCTGGTCCTATTTGGTGTTTACCTCAACCTTCATACATTTGTTAAAATTAAAGTTCACCCTTTATATGCAATGTCAGTTCGTAATATAACCGTATTAAAAAGTTGCTACAATCGATGGTTCAAAGGTAAATGCAAACAAACTGTTTAAACAAAGATGATTACGCTCTGAATGTCGCTGTACGGTTGATTCACAGGTTAATACTAGTGTCTAGCCAATTCAATGCCGCTAACTCGCTTGCATCAAAAGTTCACTCCTTTCAACCCCCTTGCATTTTAAATGCCGTTTAAATGCGTTTACGAGCGTCTAACATTACAAACATTTACCGGACCCGCCGGTCCTTACCTTATGTTTGATTGCTATCACCCATGCGGAAGACATGGGACTCTTGGTTACGGAAGCCTAGACTGGCCTAGTTTTTATGTTATGCCGTAGTCTGCGCATGCGCATTGCCATGCGTGTCTATTGGGCTGTGCACATCCCACTACCCACAGTTAACTCTTTGATTCCCCCCGCGGGAAGGAGCACGCCTAATAACCACAATGCAGTACGACGATGTCACACATTCCACAGACATTAGAGCGAAGTATTCGCGTTCACCACAGAAGCCAGTGAAAGAATTTATTCGCTAATAGGAACGGAAACTACAGAACAAACTTTTGTCAAAAATAAGGAACAACAAATAAAGCATTTACTGTACTTAACCAGGAAAGAAATTAACCAGCGTTTACACGCCAGCACCATCGTAAAAGGAGGAAGCACGGGGCAAGCACACCCAGAGCTGGAATGTACAGAACATGGGAAGAAAAAACAATGAAATATTGGGCACAACGCTCAATTTTTTTTCCCATAATCCCGTGCCTCGCACTATCCCACGCCCCCAGCACACGCCCACAGCACACGATATGAGACATGGCATGAAGGGTGGAACATACCACACGCCCCCAGCGTTTGTCACACCCCCAGCATACGCCAACAGCACAACGCAGACACGCCCACAAGGGACTACTTTGCTGGCACAGTTCTTTTACCTTTTAAATGTTGGGTGGGCGTCAGCATAGCCTATGTCCTTCTGCTGCAAATGCCATTTCCAACGCTGTAATGGATGTTGTGATTGGTGCTGTGGTTCCTGAGATTACCCGCCTCAAAGGTTTGGACTCTCTCTTTATTATATTAGTATTGATAAAGGTACTATTCCCTGCAGTTATTACGGGACATGTTATCTCCTCACCTCAAGTTACAGCGGTCCCGCGTGTCTGTCAATCGTGGCGTTGTGTGTCCGCGCCATCTTGGCGTTGGCTTTTACAGACTTGGAAAGCAGAACTGCCTAAACCAATAGTGAAAATGCTCGGCGGCCATCTTATAATGTCTTAATCTTACTGTGGATCGAATTATTGTTCACAAGAGTTGTCACTCTCATTTCTTTGTAGTATAACATTATAATAAATCAATATTAGGTCGATATTGCAGTTTTATTCCGAGGAAGAATTTTGTTTGTTAGTTAGGAAGAAACTAACTTACCTAAACGGTTTGCAAAATCTAGTCTATAAAATATCTATATTTGGACTATGTAGCTATCCAGTACTATTATGAGAATTGAAACAGGAATCGCATTAAAGCGTGACTGGAATTGTACGAGTACGTGAAAAAAGGGAACAAGGTTGGCAAAACCGGAAGGAGGACACATGGCGGTCATCTTGTAATGTGTTTTTCCTTCACTATGTTAGTTTGGATTAACAGAAATATAGTTATTACATTTTATGATATTTGTCCTAATTTTAATAATATGTTTATGCGTTATGGTCTTAAGTATGATTGTTCCCAAAAGGAGAAAGTCTTCCTATAATGAATATAATGTTGTTCATTATAATGGTAGCAGCTGCTTGATATCTAAGCATATATCTACACAAACGGTTTTACAATAACCCAGGAGTGGTATGGTGAATATTAGTGACAATCATAATAAACTATAAAATCTTATTGTTCATTTTTGGATGGGAAACCTGTGAGTTAGTAATGTAATAGAGAAGGTATTTTATTATTAGTATACATTCATTAGTAAAATAGGGGTGTGATTGCAGGGGAGAACATCACTGTAAAGACAGGAGAACATTTGTTTGAAATACTATTATATCCTCCAACTTATCCACTGTTTCGATTTAAGCGTTAACAACACAGCAATCAATTAATTTTGCAATACAGAATGAGATGGCAGATCCTCTACAAATGACTGTTGTCTAAATGCAAGTGTTCACATAACAATGTTTTCATTTTTACAGTTTATCTGTGCACTCTATAACAATCTAACATTATCATTATACAATATCAGCCAAGCATTTCTTCATAATATACTATTAGTCACTACTTACATAGATGAGATTGTAGAGGTGAATTGATTTATCCAAGTAACATATATTCAAATTCCAATATGTTCATATTTATAGTTTATCTAAATAGCTCAATATCAGTCTAACATATTATTGTTGGATAATAACCAAACATTTCTACATACTGGACTATTGGTCATTTAGAATCAACTGAAAACTCAGAGGTGGAATTCTGGAAATACAAGTTTGTTTACATATACAGACATTATGCATGTGATTGGCTAACAAGTTCTTACAAGGTACCATAGATGGTAGACATGAACATTAATCGAATATTTGTCACGTTATTCACCTAGAAAATAATGTAGCTCTCAACCTATATTAAGGCCATCTTCTACTGCTTTGAGGCACATTATCCATATCGCCTCCCGTCTTCGTAATATTAGTTTCCTATTGCCACCCTTATTTGATGGTGGTACCATTTCAATTCCGTGAAAGTAGAATGACCTGTGACAATCCTGTTTTTACAGGTCATTATGTGTGCTGCAAAAGGATATCTAGGGTCACCCTGTTTATCTGCCCTGCAGTGTTCTTGGATCCTATACTTGAGCATTCTGATAGTACTGGCCACATAGATACGGTCACATTTGCATATTAACACATATACCACAAATTTGGTATAGCAAGTGATGTTTGTGGTGATAGAACATTGTGGGCTATCATTATATGAGAATTCTTTAACAGTCAAACCAATTCTACATATCGAGCAGTTGCCACATTTGTGAGAGCCTTAATTTGTGTCAGCCAATCTTGTCTCTCTGTACTCACCGGGTAACTCAGACTTATTATGCTTCTCAAAGTCATGCCTTTTCGAAAAGTGATACTCGGATTCTTAGGAACATATTCTGAAATATATTTATCTCCGTTAAGAAGATACCAGTGTCCTTTTAGTATCCTGCTTATATCTTCTAAGTTACTACCAAGGTCATGATTTTTTTAATTACCTCTTTTTATCCTGCATTCGTACTAGGATTGTCTAAAAGCATAGCTTCTCTTTTCAATGTCATTGCTTTGCTGGCTGCCTTGTTAATCTGCTTAGCATCATATCCTCTATTCCTGAATCTTATCTTGATATCTTCTAGATTGACTTTAAAGTCAACATCATTACTACAATTATGTCTTGCCCTCACCATCTTTACATATGGTATGGTTGTAATTTGAGGGTGAGGGTGGGCACTCGTGGTATGTTGCACTGAGTTACATGATGTTTCTTTTCTATATATCCTTTTGTTCAGTTTGTGGTCCTGGATATATAATTCCACATCTAAATAAACAATTGTTTGTTTACTATGGTGCATGGTGAATGACATGTTATATGGCTTGTCTTCCAAGTGTTTTTTAAAATCATATAGTTGCTCATTTGTTCCTGTCCATATTAAGGGAATGTCATCTATAAATCTGCCCCAAAAGTTTATATTCTGTATCCATTGGCTTCCTGGTTTTCCCCAGATCCACTCCTTCTCAAACCAACCCATGAAAAGGTTGGCGTAAGAAGGAGAGATTCTGGACCCCATAGCTGTTCAACTTGTCTGTTGATACCACCTGCCCTAAAACAGAAAGACATTGTTAAATAAAATAACTTCCATCATTCTCATTAACATTTCTCTATGAAGAAGTAATTCAGCAGGCCTCTTCTGTAAAAAGTATTTGGTAGCAATCTTACCAAATTCATGTGTGATATTCGTGTAGAGGTAGACAACATCTAATGTGACTAAAGTCATCTCCTCATCCCACATAATGGCATTCATCATATTTAGTATGTGTTTTGTGTCACAGATTTATGATGGTAATGATGGTACTATAGGTTGCAAGAAGGAATCTACAAACTGTGACAAGTGTTCTGTCGGGCCTCCAATGTGACTCCTTCTATGGCTGTCCAATGTTTTCCATTCTATCTGACTGATGTCTGAATGGTGTAATATGTGATATAGCGGACTGCTCAGTGTTATCCCAGAGCTCCAAGTATGGGGAGGGTAAAATGTCCTTTGTAGATACTCCATTGTGGAAATCTCAGGGGGTCTGCAATATAGAATTTAATCTGATATTTTATCAAAATAGTGGCCTATTTTATACAGCTCTGAATCATATGTAAACGGTGCCCACTGTTTCAGAACTGTGTTGTCTGAAATTACAACTTCAGCCTGGAGAAATAGTGGGTTAAATTAGTTCACTTTACACACTGCACTGCAGATGCCTAAAAGGAGATGCTCAGCTCTCCTCTGAGCCAGCAAATGTACAGACTTGTTTTTTATGCTCTTGCTCTTTGTTAAGTTCATTCATTTAAACTGATAATTGTGTTTGTTTGATTACTTTGGACCGAACAGCTCAGAACCAGAATGGAGAAAGCCCTCCTCAATGTTTACAATCCGTACTGTCTAGAAATCATACTCAGACTATAACTGAAGAATTCTTTATTGTATAGTTAATAAAAACCATTACAAAATATAAAATACCACAATGTTTAAAAAGCAGGGAGTTAACACTGTTATATGAAAGATAAAATTGATAAAATGAAGATATCATTCGAACTTCAGGATAAACTTGTCAAGGACCATGGCTCAGCCACATAGATAAGGAGATCATATTGCATGTTCAAGTCTTTGCCAATAGCCCTTTCTTGTTCTCAAAATTGGCGGTAAATTTGACTGCTCTGCAGATGAATTGAGGATCCACTGAGCATAGGATTTGTACGATCGCAGACCGACAGGTGGGAATTCCATGTTCCTTGAACTTGGCCTTTAGCCAACTCCGATGTACCTGATTCAGAACTGGACAAATGCAAATCAGATGGATGAGGTCTTGTCTTCCTGCTCCACATAAATCGCATTCCTTACTTTCTTGGGCCTCCATTTCGGTTGATCAGCATTTGTTGGGAGGTTGCCCAGCCTTAGATTTAGGTATTTACGTTTATTAAATGGTGAGAAAGCGAGGTCTAGATAGGCTGCCGGTACAGGCTTTTTATATGATTGAATTGTCATCCAGGCGTGGGTTCGATGACTAAAGGTTAACTTGTCGTTGAACAATGAGTGCCTGTTAGCAGCCTTCTTTACCACCTGTTGGAACAATAGAACTGGAAGCTTGGTTTCCCAAAGTGCTGCCAACTCGGTCATTTCTAGTGATAGTCTTAAGTACTTTGCATAGTGGGAGTTGGGACTCTTATGTTTTGCTTCCCACATGGCCTGATAGACCTCAATTTCCTGATTTATCCAGACATCATACCAAAATTTGACAGTCTCATATTTTTTTCAGCAGCACTTGGGATTGCAAACCGAATTCAAGTCTTACTTGTGCAGGTGATGCGTTGTTTGGTAAGGCAAATACAGGCTTGTAGACTTTTGTTTGTATTTTGTCCATGAGCTGTGCACTATTACCATGATGTAATACACTCCTGTATGCTATTGTTGGGAGTAGCTTAGCTTACATTACAGTTAGCAGGGGGGAGACCAGAGGGCCTTTGAGTTTGGTCGCTAAGTTGCTGAATGCGTGCAGCAGAGCAATGCCCTTCTTTTCAATGCCATTAAAGTGCGTAGAGAAATTAAGGCGCTTGTCCAGTTGTATTCCCAGATACTTATAGTTTTCCACCACTTCCAGTTTAACTCTGTCTATTGTGAAAGTTGGTGGTGCTTTGTGGCGTCGAGTTATAACCATGATCTTTGTTTTCTTGCTATTTATTTCTAGCAAGTTCTGTTTTGTGTATCTGGTCAGTTCTTGCAATAGACGTTGCAAGCCTATTCTTGTCTGGCTAAGTAGAACCACATCGCCGGCATAGGATAGATGTGTTACATGGAGATTGCCTAGCCGCGGTGGATGAGCATTGGTCTGGTCAAGGCTTGCAGTCAAGTCGGCCATAAATAAATTAAGAAGGTGGGGGGCCAGCACACAGCCTTGTTTTAGTCCATCAAAGGTACTGATCTTCCGGGTCAACCGCTGTCCATTGTTAATCTTTACCTGCATCCAAGTGTTGGTATACAGGTCAAATATTGGCATTAGGATTGAGTCTGGCAGACCCTGATGCTTCAGTTTTGTCCAAAGTAATTGCCTGCTGACACGGTCAAAGGCCGCCTGAAGTCCACAAAACAGGTGTAGAGTTCTTAATGGTTTTGTAGACTTTTTTCAGCAATCAGGCCAAGTGCCATTGTATT
Source organism: Lissotriton vulgaris (assembly GCF_964263255.1). Lineage (NCBI taxonomy): Eukaryota > Metazoa > Chordata > Amphibia > Caudata > Salamandridae > Lissotriton > Lissotriton vulgaris. Next base: position 24,546 of record NW_028255277.1, read on the forward strand.
TGCCATAGTACCCGTGCCGCGATGAAACCCTGTCTGATTTATCGGGATTTTGTTGTTCATATCGGACCATTGAGCGAGATCAGCTAAAACCGGGGATGCATAGTATTTTGCTTCAGCATCGATGAGAACTATCAGGCGATAATTGGTTGGATTTTTGCGGTCTCCGCCTTTATAGATTGGATTAATGATAGCTTACCCTCCTTTACCACTGCCCACCCATAAATTCCTACAATTATCTTTACTTCCCTTTACCACTACCCACAACTAAACCCTAAAATTACTCTTACCTCCCTTTACCAGTACCCACACCTAAGCAATTAATTTTTTAAATAACATAGTCATTAAAGTTCCATTTGAACTTTGGCGGAGAGAGTATTCCTCCTCATTTAGAGTTGGGCCGAACTTCAATGTGTAGGCAGTGGACACTACTCCTTAAGTTTAGTCTTGTGTTCACCTGTCCAATTTAGAGTGGGTAAAGGCATGGCTAATTTCCACTTTTCATCACCTCCAGGTAAAACCTGGTGGTTACGGGCAGTAAAAACTGCAAAATGACCCTCACAGGGTCAATAATTTTTGTGGGAACAGGAAGTTCTGCACATGGGAGGAAAGGTTCTGTCATCCTTATTGTAGGTAAAGCAGGGCACTGTAGGATACTTTACAGTAAAATACACAGTGAGGAGGGCACTTGGAAAAATTTACGCCATTTGTTAGGAAGTGGTCAGAGGTTTCCACCACCCACAGGCTGGCACTAGATGTACATTAGGCACCACTAATACCCTATTCAGAACACCCCATAAACTGTGGAAGATAGAAGAAGGACTGAATCTGGTGTTGTGTTATGTTAGGTGAATTATAAGGGCTTAACCTTCTCCCACACATACCCAGCACTTAGATTTAGACTCCAAGGGTCAGTTAGCTGACCTCCTGTAAAGCTAGAGGGACACAAATGCTCTAAGAAGCTCATTTTCCTCAAGAGCCCAACTGATCATGTCCATTTAGATCTGCCCTGGACACTGTTAGTGGGTCTACTTAAGTAAGTCACTACCTATAAGGTGTGTCCCTAAGGTCCTGGGGCCCTTAAATACATGTCACAGTATATTCCTGCCTAATCCTAAAATGACATATGTGATTTGAGCAGGGATCCTAGGACGACGACACACAGCTGGTAGTCTCCCTGACCCAGGCACCGGAGTCGGCAGCCTCCAGCTTCAGGTAATGCATGCAAGAATTGGCTGCATGGATGGAGAATAACTGCCTGAAGCTGAATAGTGACAAAACGCCCTGTGTGCAGACTAAAAACCTGGGAGTCTGGTTGGATCCCAGACTCTCTTTCTACTATCAAACCAGGTGGGTGGCAGGCGCCTGCTTCGGGATTCTGAAGGTCCTGAGAAAAACCTTGGACCTCTTGCCCATGGCGGCCAGGAAGGATCACTGAAATAATATCGACGGACAAAATATCGAGTTGCCAAAATATCGTGGACAAAATATCGACAGTCAAAATATCGAGTTTGTATCTACAAACAGGTAAGTACAAAAATATCGAGTACAAAATATCGTTAACAAAAATATAGATCTAAAAAATATCGACTTTATTAAAAACAGTGTTAAATTAAATTAATATTAAATTTTAATTACTAAAATATACTTAAAACGACTTAAATTAAATTATAATAATTAAATAATAAATGAAAATAATAAAAATAATTTTTTAAAATCTTATTTATTGACCCTGAACCCTAAAAATACCCCTTTACCCAAAAACCCAAAACTGACCCTGAACCCTAAAAATACCCCTTTACCCAAAAACCCAAAACTGACCCTGAACCCTAAAAATACCCCTTTACCCAAAAACTGAAAACTGACCCTGAACCCTAAAAATGCCCCTTTACCCAAAAACTGAAAACTGACCCTGAACCCTAAAAATGCCCCTTTACCCATGAACTGAAAACTGACCCTGAACCCTAAAAATACCCCTTTACCCATGAACTGAAAACTGACCCTGAACCCTAAAAATACCCCTTTACCCATGAACTGAAAACTGACCCTGAACCCTAAAAATACCCCTTTACCCATGAACTGAAAACTGACCCTGAACCCTAAAAATACCCCTTTACCCATGAACTGAAAACTGACCCTGAACCCTAAAAATACCCCTTTACCCATGAACTGAAAACTGACCCTGAACCCTAAAAATACCCCTTTACCCATGAACTGAAAACTGACCCTGAACCCTAAAAATGCTCCTTTACCCAAAATGTATCAATATTATTTAATTAGCAATTAATTATTAATTAACAATAACAATAAAGTAAATATATTAGAACATTAGCTGTAATTATTTTAATAATTAATATTATTTTTTCAAAATTAATTACTTAAAAATTACACAAAATTATATATATTAAAAATGTAATTAACTAATTACAATTAATTAATTAACAATTATTTACTAATACAAAATATGTTCAAAATTATATTAATTAATTAACTAATTAATATTAATTAATTATCAATTAATTATTAATTAAAAATATTAACAAACCTATATTAATTAATTAATTATTATTAAATTACTTCCCACCCTATTCCCCTATAAACCCACAACCCGCTACAGAATTACATTACGCAATTATTATAAAAACAAAATTCATGTAATAAAATATTTTATAACATTAATACACACTATTCACACATATTATTACATAAAAATACACTATAAAATATTATATATTATTAAAAAATCGATATTTTTGCTATCTATATTTTATACAGTCGATATTACTTCACTTACCTGAAAAACGATATTTTTGTAGTCGATATTATGTCCAGTCGATATTTTGTCCAGTCTATATTAAAAACTCGATATTATGTCCAGTCGATATTTTGGAGTCGATATTTTGTCTCTATACCGGCCAGGAAGGCTCTGGTCCATGCGTTGGTGATGTCGTGCCTAGACTATGGCAACATTCTGTATCTAGGCGCACCAACGAAATGCTTGCTCCGTCTGCAGGGAGTACAGAATGCTGCAGCCCGCCTCATCCTAAGTCGCCAGAGAAGGTCATCGGCTAGGGCTGCTCGGGTTGCACTACAATGGCTCTCGATACAAGAAAGAATCCCATTTAGGGCTCTTTGTGTTTGCCACCGGATCTTGCAGGGAAAGTCCTTTGTATCTGTCCCCGTAGGCTCCCACACGTCAGCTGAGGTCAGGTGGGGTAGGCTTGGTGTGCGTTCCTACTATTAAAAAAGCTAGGATGGGGGGTTGGATGAAATGCCCTCCCAACGGAGCTCCGGATGGAGAGTTGTTTCAGGAAAAAACTTAAAAACGCTCCTTTTTCCCCAAATCTAGGTGTGTGAGGGCTCTGGGCTTCTGATTTCGGGCTGACCTTACCGCAGCACGGGGACACTAGTATAAGTGTAACCATTGCGCTTTACAAATGGACTAATTATTATTATTATTTTATTATATCATCAGGATGTAGGACACATATATGGTACTGAGGCTATGATGAAGGACTCATGGAGATTGTCAGACAGAACTACAGGTAAGTAGTTGAGTATTGTGCAAAAAGGTGCCACATGGTCAATCTAGAAGCTAAGAAGGGAACCAGAAATAAAATGGGTATGAAAACCCAGAAAGAATTGTTAGCTGAATCCCAGGCAGAGCAACACAGAAGAGAGTCTATCAGTGAGTCAAAACTGAAAGACTAAGAAGTGAAGGAAAGTGTCAGGGTGGAGTGTACTGGTCAAAAGGTGGGACAGAGTAGGGCAGAAGGCAATAAGATGAAGTTTGCAGTAATCATGGATGAGGTGAATCAAAGAAAAACTGTGTGACGTCTCTCTCACAAATACTCTTTCACACATCCACTATGTCAACCACATTTTAATACACAGTTGTTAACATACTCACGGTTACACACTTTCTGATACACATTGCCTCATATTGTCTTAAACACTGAGTGCCCTGAAAAAGAGTGAGTCACACATGCTTGCTATTTCACTTACACTGACTTTCACACAGATACACATTTCAAAATTAATAAAGGAGGAGCACAGTGGACACAGAACCTTAGGAAAGAGAGCAACTTAGAAACAGGATGGTGCAAAAGAAAGTGGGGGGGGGACCAACCAATGTCAGAAGCTTTGTGTCATCCATTCAAGTTTTGCATCAATTTTCAAGAATAAGGGGAGATGCTGATAGAGCCAACCAAGCTTACATGGATTGGATTTTCCACAACTTCTGCCTGCAGTAAAGAAATGTGTCTAATCAGAAGGGCCCACTGGGGCAGAATTGGACAATCCAACCAAATGAAGCCATTGCATCCTTTAGAGGAAAAATACCCTCCTCCATTTCATCATATAGAGTGTCAGTCTGGTGACCATTTTATTGACTCAGTAGTTCTCAGATAAAGCATGTCATCATTAAAAATGCCTATGCTATGGTGTTTAGAGGTGTAATTTGGGGCAAACTCTGGTTATGTGATTTTGACAGCGATTACAGCAGCTTTCTAGGTCTAGGCCTATCCTATCCCGTTGAATAGCATGATGACATTTACACAATTTAGAAATAAAGAGCATGTGTCAACTGAACCCCTAGTGTGAACATTTAAAGGTGTAACCTCAGTAGAAATGTGTTCATGGTACTAGTAAGACAAGCATTATCACAGTCATCCCATTTTGGGTTTAAATCCATTGAACAATGAGGAGCTCTCTGGGCACTGTGAAACCTGCATACAGATTGGCATATGAAATGCATATTCTCCACTATTTAGAATTGAAATGTAGTCATAGACAATACTCCCAACTGCTGAACACACGTTCAGCACATCAATCCCTGTCATATTAAATGTATTGTCCTGTGCATCTACTTCCGGCACTCGCCACTGTTGAGCGCCAATGCAATCCAGAAAAAACAATATACTTTGGAGTGGAAGGTGCACCAGAAATGAAGTCGGGATAGAAATTTTATTCCATCATTCTTCTTTATTTTGTATTTGAAATAAAAACAGCCAACTCATTTTGTTCCTTTTGCATAAGGAACTTCTGCCGGCATACCAATAGGTAGGAGTCCATACCCACTAGGTCATCAATAGTATGTGCTGCTGAATAGGAAATACTGGATTACCATATGAAGAACACACATGTGCACCATTAAATACACATCAAAGGGATATATAAAAAAGATGTGGCTGATGCATATTGACCATAATGTGGTAGTAGTACGTACCGCGTAATGGGCAGAGTCAGAGATGTAAAACACAGTGTGACGTGTCACACATCAGTAAGGTACTAATACGTTCAAAATTGCCTAATTAAAAAGGAAAGACCACCTTGGCCAGTAGACATAATGGGACACAGGCCCATAATTCTGGCCGTTTGGTAGAATCAACCAATGGATACGAATTAAACTTATTAAAATACCAGTTGCCATACAGATAAACAAAAGAAATACAATATCACTATAGTGTGACTATAGTGTGACAAACATCACTAAGTTATTACTGAGTACGTAATTTGCCGTTGTAGAAAGAAAGGACGGCATTAGCCCATAAGCACAATGGGCTCATGCCCATAATCGTGGCATTAGTAATACACAGAGCTTATAAGTATATAAGTTCCCATGGTGGTACAAAGAGGTAAAATCGCAAATGGCCCCTGATGCGGTAAAAAATTACAAAATATATGCCCTTTGCAAGAATGACCAGAGGTCAAAATTAAAAACAGAAGTCAGAATAAAACTAGGAACTACCCGAGTTTCCCATACCCTGGCAATAGACAGCCATAGAGCATGACCGCAATAACATGATTGTAGGCCAACAGTAGATCGGACCACTTTTTAAAAGCCCAAGTTGAAATGTAAAGCTGCGTGAATAAAACACACTTACCCCTCTTGCCTCTCTCTGCACTTCTCCCACCTCTTTCTGTATTCCTCTTGCCTCTTGCTTCTTTCGGCACCTCTCTTGCAAATTTCTGCACCTCTCTTACCTCTTTCTGTACTCCTGTTCCCTCTTTGTGCACCTCTCTTGCCTGTATCTTTAGCTCTCTTGCCTCTTTCTGCACCTCTCTTGCCTCTTTATGCACCTCTGTTGGTTTTTTTTGCACTTTTCTTGCATATTCCTGCACCTTTGTTGGTTCTTTTGCACTCCTCTTGCTTCTTTTGGCACCTCTCTTGTAAATGTCTGCACTACTCTTGCCTCCTTCTGCACCCCTGTTCATATTTCTGCACCTCTCTTGCCTCTGTCTGCACCCAAGTTCCATCTTGGTGCACCTTGTTTGCCTGTTTGTGCGACCATCTTGCTTCTTTCTGCAGTTCTCTTTCCTCCTTCTGCACCTCTGTAGTTTCTTTGTGCACTTCTCTTGCCTCTTTCTGCACCTATTTTGCTTCTTTCTGCACTTCTCTAGCTTCTATCCGTACCTCTCTTGCTTCTTTCTGTACCCCTGATGACTCTTTCTGCACACCTCTTCCCTCTTTCTGCACCCCATCCACCTATTTTCTGTACCTCTCTTGCTTCCTTTCACACTTCTCTTGCCTCTTTCTACATATATGTTGCATGGTTTTGGACTTCTCTTGCCTCTTTCTGCACCTGTCTTGCTTCTTTCTGCACCCCTCTTGAGTCTTTCTGTACCCCTGTTCCCTCTTTCTGTACCTCTCTTGCCTCCTTCCGCACCTCTCTTACTTCTGTTGATAGTTCCCTTGCCTCTTTCTGCACCTCTGTTGCTTATTTCTTCACCTTTCTTGCCTCTTTAAGCACCCCTCTTGCCTCTGCCTGTACCTCTTTTGGGCCTTTCTGCAATTCTCTTGCCTCTTTCTCCACTTGACTTTCCTCTTTCTGTGCTTCTCTTCCTTTTTTCAGCACTCCTCTTCCCTCTTTCTGCCTTTCTCTTAACCCTTTCTGCACCTCTGCTGCTTCTTTATACACTTATCTTGCTTCTTGTTATCCTCCCTTGCTTATTTCTGCACCCCTGTTGCCTCTTTCAGGACTTGTCTTCCCTCTTTTATCACCTCCCAGTCTCTTTGTGCACCTCTATTGTCTCTTTCTGTACCTCTTTGCCTCTTTCTGCACTTCTCCTGCCTCTTTCTCCATCTCTGGTGTTTCTTTCTGTACTTCTATTTGCCTCTTTTTGTATTTCTGTTCCTCCTTTCAGCACTTTTCTTGCCTCTTTCTGTACCTCTGTTACTTCTTCCAGCACTTCTCTTGCCTCTTTCTGCACCCATGTTCCCTCTTTCTAAACCTCTATTGCCTGGATCAATACCTCTCTCCTCTTTCTATACCCCTGTTCCCTCTTTCTGTACCACTCTTGCCTGTTTCTGGAATTCTCTTGCCTCTTTCTGCAGTTCCCTTTTCTGTTTCTTCACCTCTCTTGCCTCTTTCTGCTCCTCTCTTGCCTCATGCTGTACTTTTCTTGTCTCTTTCTAGACGTCTCTGCCTCTATCTGCATTTCTCTTGGCTCTTTCTGCACTTCTCTTGCCCCTTTCTCTACATCTGTTGCTTCTTTTTACACCCCTCTTGCCTCTTTCTGTACCTTTCTTGCCTCCTTCTGCACCTCTCTTACTTCTGTTGATAGTTCTCTGCCTCTCTCTGCACCTCTGTTGCTTATTTTTTCACCTTTCTTGCCTCTTTAAGCACCCTCTTGCCTCTGCCTGTACCTCTGTTGGTTCTTTCTGCAATTCTCTTGCCTCTTTCTCCACTTGACTTTCCTCTTTCTGTGCTTCTCTTCCTTCTTTCAGCACTCCTCTTGCCTCTTTCTGCCTTTCTCTTCACTCTTTCTGCACCTCTGGTGCTTCTTTATACACTTATCTTGCTTCTTGTTATCCTCCCTTGCTTATTTCTGCACCCCTGTTGCCTCTTTCAGCACATGTCTTCCCTCTTTTATCACCTCCCAGTCTCTCTGTGCACCTCTGTTGTCTTGTTCTGTACCTCTTTGCCTCTTTCTGCACTTCTCCTGCCTCTTTCTCCATCTCTGGTGCTTCTTTCTGTACTTCTCTTTGCCTTTTTTTGTATTTCTGTTCCTTCTTTCTGCACTTGTCTTGCCTCTTTCTGTAACTCTGTTACTTCTTCCAGCGCTTCTCTTGCCTCTTTCTGCACTCCTGTTCCCTCTTTCTAAACCTCTCTTGCCTGGATCAATACCTCTCTCCTCTTTCTATACCCCTGTTCCCTCTTTCTGTACCACTCTTGCCTGTTTCTGGAATTCTCTTGCCTCTTTCTGCAGTTCCCTTTTCTGTTTCTTCACCTCTCTTGCCTCTTTCTGCTCCTTTCTTGCCTCATGCTGTACTTTTCTTGTCTCTTTCTAGACGTCTCTGCCTCTATCTGCATTTCTCTTGCCTCTTTCTGCACTTCTCTTGCCCCTTTCTCTACATCTGTTGCTTCTTTCTTCACCCCTCTTGCCTCTTTCTGTACCCCTGGTCCCTCTTTCTACTTGTCTCTTACCTCCTTCTGCATCCCTCTTGCCTCTTTCTGCACCCATCTTCCCCCTTTCTACACCTCTCTTACCTATTTTTGTAACTCTCTTCCCTCTTTCTGCATCCCCCTTGCCTGTTTCTGCACCTCTAGTGATTCATTCTGAACTCATCATGCTTTTTTCTACACCACTCATGCTTTTTTTCTGCAATCCTCTTGCCTCTTTTTGTACCCCTCATCCCTCTCTCTGTACCTCTCTTGCATCTTTCTGCATACCCGTTCACTCTCTATGCAGTTCTTTTGCCTCTTTCTGCACTTCTCTTGCCTCTTTCTGCACCACTGTTGTTTTTTCTGTACCTCTTGTCTCTTTATGTACCCCTTTCCTCTTTCTGCACGTCTCTTCTCTCTTTCTGCACCCATCTTGCCTCTGTCTGTACCTCACTTGCCTCTTTCTGCACCTCCCCTGCCTCTTTCTGCACCTGACTTGCCTTTCTATACTTCTCCTCCTTTGTTCTGCACCTTTCTTGCTTCCTTCAGCAACTCTCTTGTCTTTTTCATCACTTCTCCTGCTTCATTCTGCACTTCTTTTGCTTGTTTCTGCAACTCTCTTGTATCTTTCATCACTTCTCTTGCTTTTTTCAGTGGCTCTCTTGCCTGTTTCTGTTCCACTCTTGCCTCTTTCTGCACCTCTCTTTCCTCTTTCTAAACCTCTGCTGGTTCTTTCTGTATTTCTCTTGACTCTCTCTGCACCTCTATTGCCTCTTTCTGCACCCCTGTTCCCTCTTTCTGCAGTGCTTTTGCCTTTTTCTGCACTTCTCTTGCCTCTTTCTCCACCTCTATTGCCTCTTTCTGCACCTCTGTTGTTTTTTACTGCACTTCTCTTGCCTCTTTCAGCATCCCAAGAGGAGTGCAAAAAAACCAAGAGAGGTGTTGAAAGAAGCTTGAAGACTTCAAAATGAATCATCAGAGGCAAGAGAAGTGCAGAAAGAGGCAGAGAAGTGTATAAAAAGACAAAATAAGTACAGAAAGAGGCAGGAGAGGAGCAGAAAGAGGCAAGAGAGGTGCAGAAACTGAAAGGAGAACTCCAGAAAGAGATAAGAGAGTTCCAGAAACTGGCAAGAGAGGTACAGAAAGAGGGGACAGGTGTACAGATAGAGGCAAGCGGTGTAGAAACAGGCAAGAGAGGTACAGACAGAGGGAAGAGGGATGCATAAAGAGGCAAGATGGGTGCAGAAAGAAGCAACAGAGGTGCAGAAAGAGGATAGAGAAGTGCTGAAATAAGGAAGAGAAATACAAAAAGAGCCTCGAGAAGCACAGAAAGAAGCAACAGAGGTGGAGAAAGAGGCAAAAGAAGTGCATAAAGAGGCAAAGAGGTACAGAAAGAGACAACAGAGGTACACAAAAAGACTGAGGGGCATATTACCAACAACTAGCGATAATTTTCGCTATGTTGGCTTAGTGGCAATAATTTTACCGCTGAGCTGCGGTGATTTTTATCGCAGATAAACCTTGGTATTACCAAGGTTTATCGCAAATGCGATAAAAATCGGCCGCAATGCATGAATATCGCTGAAAAGTCAGCGATATTCATGCATTACCGAGCTAATGCTCTTAGCCATGTTATCCACCTCCCATTGGATACCATGGATAAGAACTGCTCAGGGCAGGTATTAGCTTTTGGAGATATTCGCGCTTAGCGCGAATAGCTCCAAAAGTTGGTAATAGGAGATAGCGATGTTAGCGACTGTTTCCTGTTGCTAACATCTTGGCACGCCCACTTTGCATGTCATTAATGATAAATATCACTGACATGCAAAGTGGGGCCCAAGATGGTCGCTATCTCCTACTAGCTGTCGCTAACTGGTGTTAGGGAGATAATTTTATGTCCGCTTTCTTGGCTTTTAAAGCCAAAAAAGCGGAGATAAACCCCCTTGATAATATGCCCCTGAGAGTTGATGAAAGAGGGAAGACGAGTGCTGAAATAGGCAACAGGGGTGCAGAAATAAGCAAGGGAGGAGCACAGAGAAGCAAGAGAAGTGTAGAAAGAAGCAACAGAGGTACAGAAAGAGACAAGAGGGTTACAGAAAGAGGCAAGAGAAATGCAGAAAGAGGCTGGAGGAGTGCAGAAAAAAGCAAGGAAAACACAGAAAGAGGCAAGACAAGTGCCGAAAGAGGCAAGAGGGGTATAGAAAGTGGCAAGAGTGAAACAGAAAAAGGCAAGAGAGATGCAGAAAGAAGCAAGAGAAGTGATGAAATATACAAGAGAGTTGCAGAAACAGGCAAAAGAAGTGCAGAATGAAGCAGGAGAAGTGATGAAACAGACAAGAAAGTTGCAGAAGGAAGCAGGAAAGGTGCAGAAAAAAGGAAGAGAAGTGTAGAAAGATGCAAGCCAGGTGTAGAAAGAGTCAGGAGAGGTGCAAAAAGAGGAAAGGGAGTACAGAAAGAGACAAGAGGTACATAAAGAGGCAAGAGGGGGGCAGAAAGAAGCAACATAGGTACAAAAGAGGCAAGAGAAGATCAGAAAAAACAACAGTGGTGCAGAAAGAGGCAAGAGAAGTGCAGAAAGAGGGAACAGGATGCAGAAAGAGGCAAGAGGAGTGCAGAAAAAGGCAAGAGTGGTGCAGAAAGAAGCATGATGAGTTCAGAATAAACCACCAGAGGTGCAGAAACAGGCAAGGGGGTGCGGAAAGAGGGAAGATAACTACAGAAAGAGGCAAGAGAGGTACAGAAACGTTTTTCTACACCTTTCTTGTTTGCACTCCTCTTGCCCCTTTTGTACCCCTCATCCCTCTTTCTAAAGGTCTCTGTTTAAATTTTTTAAATCTTTTAGACATCTGCACCGATGCTAGGTTTCAAGTTTATTTTAAGTTTCAAGTTTATTTTATTATGATAAGGAACTCTTTATGAGGTCCACATAAAACAACATATACATACAAAACAAGAAATACATAAAATATTATTCCATCAGAATTACATGAGACATCTTAATACAGGTCCAAAAAACATTTTAAAAAGTTGTACAGTTTAAAAGCAAACATTTCATTAGGTGGGTTAATCAAGGCTGCCTTAAGTGAAGAAGCAGATAATATGTTGAGTTGTAAGCAAATTGGTCTCAACCATCTACGCCTGCAAGACATCAGTACAGGACAAACAAACATGACGTGATCTAAGTCCTGGTCATACAATTGACAGAGGTCACAGCATGCCGAATGACCATACCAACTGGCATGTAGAACTTTCAGCGGAAGCAGATTATGTCTTAATAAATACACAAGGCGTCTGATGCCATGGGAGATGTTCCAATACATATACGGTTGAGCTTTCCGCAGGGTATAAGATTCAATAACAGGCGTACAACCTTTTTTCGCTAAACAAAAGTCTCTATCCTGACAAAACCCCAATTCCCAAGAGACTGACTTCAGAACAGTTTTTAATTGATGAGAGGATAATAAAAATAAAGTCTCCTCATCCAGTTTCAATTGCCGCACGGCAAATCTGAAGTTTTTTACGATCAGGGAGAAATCATTAAAAGCTCCTAATAATTCATTTTTTATAAGATCTCTTAAGGTATTGGGTTCACCTTTAGATAAAGCTACTACCCAACGTATGATACTTGCCAGACCTTGAACCCAGCTGCTACGTAAACCCATTTCCTGTCTCAAGGAAGCAGTCGAATTTGCAGTACCTACAGACATTAAACTGCGTAAAATTTTCCCTTCCGCAGAGTTTAAAAAACTCCACTTTTTTAAATCAAGTAACTCAATTCCGTATAACAGGGAGGCCGGAACTTTCGCTCTGAAAACATCTAAAAGAATAGAAAAATGCCTTCTACCTGTGGCTTTATACAGGGCAACTAAACTCTTTCCCTGAGAAATAGCCTTCCGAGAGTTATTGTCAATGTGTAATTTGTCACTTAAATTATAAGTGACAATTTTACCTAGGAAGGTATAAGATTTCACACATTCCAGTTTTTTCCCCCCCACAACCCATGGATAATTAAAGCATTTAGGCTTCTTTCTACCAGAAAAGCAAATCACTTTGCTTTTTGCCGTATTTATTGATAAGAAATGACTTTCAGCATATTCGGAAAGTGCTTGCAACCGGTTGTTCAGGCCCTTTGGGGTGAGATCCAAGATCAGGATGTCGTCTGCATACATAAGGCATGCAATTGGAGCTCCGCCCAAGGATGGAGCAATACCGGCGCAAGCAGAAAGAGTGACGGGTAAATCAACTGTGTATAAAGAAAATAACAATGGAGCCAAAAGGCAACCTTGCTTCAACCCATTGGAAGTGGGAATTAATTTAGATACACCACGTTCACCTCCAAGTAAAACTCTGCACCAGGTGTCAGAATAAAGGGCGCAAATTAACTTAATAAGGGAGGGGGGCATACCTAAATTAAATAACTTTCTCCACAGCAAAATTCTATCTACTTTATCAAAAGCGGTGGAGAAGTCAATAAAGGCGCCATATACCTGACCACCATGAACTTTCACATATTTTTCATTGATAACTTGCAATGCAGTCAGGTTGTCTAAAGTTCCATGATTTTGTCTGAAACCTGTTTGCTCCATGGGGAGGATTTTATGTTCAGATACCCATTGATTCATTAAAATAAGCACACATTTTGCGAAAACCTTACCAATGGCATCGAGCAAAGCAATTTGTCGATAATTTTGTGGTAGGTCTCTTGCTCCTTTTTTATATAAAGGGACAATAATGCTTCCTTTCCAGGAGGGGGGGACTGTTCCACTAGAAAAACAAAATTTGAACACTGGAAATAGTATTTTGCTCCAAAGTTCACTCTGGTGTTTTAATACTGAAATTGGTATTTTATCAGGACCCATCGCACCAGAGGAACGCATATTCTTAATGGCACATTCAATTTCCTTTTCCGTTGGACAGTCAAGTATACGTGAGACATTATCAGATTCAACATTAAAAACTTGGGAATTATTATTACTGTACAACTTCTCAATATAATGAACCCACACCTGTTCCTCAATGGCAATAGGCGTAGGACTGGCTCTGGTACCACAACCTTTGCCGATTAAGGACCAGAATGTCTTGGCTTGGCCATTGTAAGAAGCTTCCCTCAGTTGAATCCAGAGGGCATCTTCCTTAGAACGTTTTAAACGGGCCTTAAGCCTAACTCTCCTTCTTTTTAAAATAAACAACTTAGCCTTAGCTTCTTGGGTAAAGAATAAAAATAATCCCCTTACAACTTTGTTTATTTCTCTATTTAGAGCCCGCAGAGGATGAGGGACTACGAGGGATTGTTTCACACCTGGTTTCTTTTTTGCACTAGCAGTTACAGAATCTAAAAAATTAATAAAACTCAACAGCTCTCTCCCTTCCCAGAGAGGTAAATTCTCAATGCTAGGTACATTTAGGTACATCTAGTTAGGGAGACATCGTAGGAGTACGTACTTTTTATCATGTGCTTTATGTACATGTATATATACATGATTTCTGCAAAATAGTAGAAGTGTACCATCCTTTAATTTTCGTAGTACTGCTATCCATATATCTCTGCTACTGTCTGAGGGTTGTTATAGCATAACTGTTCAATAAATCCTCAATGAAACACCCAGAGTGTTTCTTCTGTGTATCTCTGAGACAAACTAAGTGAGAATGAGGGACTGAGCGAAAAGTAATATATTGTTTCCACAATCCTGGGGGATCAGGGTTGTCATGTTCTGAGGTTGCCAGAAACTATTTTATCCCCCGTAAGAGGAGATTCTAGTGGCACTGTGAGCTAGCTAATGCAAACAGGCTAACCTTTCCAGTGGGGGTGCTCGGAAGCCAGTCTGCCACCAAACACACAGTTTATTTTATCCGATTGCGCAGATCCTGTATAGGATATATAGGAACTACACGACACAGTGACACTCTAGAACTGCTAACCTCTAATGTCTCCTTTTCTATCAAAGTCTTCTAGCATAGGATTAGCAAAGTGCCGTCCATGCTGAGATAGAAATGGACAACATGTTTCAACATTCCTACAGCAAAGTCTTAAAGCATAGGACTAGCAGAGTGCTGTCCATGCCGAGCTGTAAAATAACAAAATCCATTTACCACTCCAGGCCCAGAATTACGCTTTGAATTGGTATAATACCAACCAAGCAAACCTGAAATTAGTAGAAGCAACCCATGACACAGTGTTTCGCTCGACTAGGGCTCTTCAGAGAGGTATGGCTTTGTCCAGACACAAGGGAGCACCCAGTATAAGTCAAAACAAAACCCTTTCAGGCATAGAGTGACGCATAAATTATGCCCAAAAAAAAGCAGAGAAATGTGGGTAGTTCTCAAGTTTAGATGGAAAGCAGCTCCTGTACAGAGCACTCTCAACACCAGTGACACTCTAAATATGCTCACATCAAATATCTGCTTTTCTTTCAAAGTCTTTAAGCATAGCACTAGCACAGTGCTATCCATGCCTAGCTGTAAAATTACAAAAGCCATGTACTGCTTCCGGTGCAGTATTACAGCTTTGAATTGGGAAAATAACAACCAAGCCAACCTGAAATTCTTAAAAGCAACCCCTGACACAGTGTTTTGCTCTTGTAGGGCTCTTCAGAGAGGTATAGCTGTGTCCAGACACAAGGGATCACTCAGTATAAGTCAAAACAATACTATTTCAGGCATAGAGTGACACATAAAATATGCAAAAAAGAAGCAAACAACTCTGGGTAGTTCTCAAGTTTAGGTGGAAAGCAGCTTCTATATAGAGCACAGTCAACACCAGTGACATACTAGATTTGCTCACCTCAAATGTCTGCTTTTCTATCAAAGTCTTTAAGCACAGTATTAGCACAGTGTCATCCAGACTGAGATAGAAAGGGACTCCGTCTTTTGCCATTTCTACAGCAAAGTCATTAAGTATAGGACTGGCATAGTGCTGTCCATACAGAGCTGCAACATGACAAAAGTCCATTTACCACTCCAGGCACAGTATTACCGCTCTGAATTGGTAAAATACCAACCAAGCAAACCTGAAATTAGTAAAAGCAAACCCTGACACAGTGTTTTGCTCTACTAGAGGTTTGTTTGGTTGGTATTTTTCCAATTCAAAGCTGTAATAAAGTAATTTTTCCATAACTTATGTGCCACTCTCTGCCTGAATGAAGTAGAGTGTCATAGAGTGCTGTAGAGTGGAGTGTCATTCAGTGGAATGTCAGAGTGGATAGTCACAGAATAGTGTGTTGCAGAATGTCTTAGAGTGGAGTACAGTTGAGGAGACTGGAGAGGCATATAGTTGTGTTGAGTTTTCTAGAATGCAGTGGCATAGAGTGGAGTTGCATGCTGTAGAGTACAGTGGAGAGGAATAGATAGGAGTAGATTGTTGTAGAGTGTAGTGTTGTATGGTGGACTGGCATTGATTGGAGTGTTGTCGAGTGGAGTGGCATTTAGTGCAGTGTGGTAATGCGACATAGATTGGAGTTGAGTGTTGTAGAGCGGATTGGCATATTGTGGAGTAGAATGGAATGGAATGTTGTAGACTGGAGTATCATCAAGTAGAGTGTCATAGAGTAGGCCAGGATGGGAGTTGTGGATTTTCTCTCTATTGAATAAAAACTCTGAGAGATTCATCAGAATCCTGCCAATGGGCAGGAAATTCAGGTTGCCTTACGAATGTAGCACTGGGAGCATGTTCCGTGCTGAAATCAGCGCCAATATCAGCATGCTATTGTCAAAATGATTTTTTTGCCACTCTAGTAGAAAATCTACTCAGGAACCAGCACATTGACCGGGACTGCATATATTTGAAAATCTCATAGGAAGTCCTCCTAGCGACCATAAATCGCACTAGCAAATGCCAAATGTCACTTGTGCTCTCAGGCTCTCATTCTGAAGCCTTGCTTTTCTTCTCATTGTCATTACATTTGCATTAAGTTGCTCAAACAAGAAATAAATTCTGCCACGCAGCAGTTGGCAGAACCTAGCAGGAGCTCATCATTAGAAGAGTAATGTTGAGTTGCCAATTTCTCTGATTCTGCTCTTGAAATTAAAATTCTGACCAGGCCGAACATAGAGCAGAATGGAGTAGTGTCTTACACTGCAGTGTCATAGAGTGGAGTGTTATAAAGAGAAGCACCATAGAGTGGAACGCTATATAATGTTATAGAGTGGAGTGTCTTAGACTTGAGTGCTGTGTTGTAGAGTGGGATACAGGGTGTTGTAGTGTGTGGTAGAGTAAAGTGGCATAGCATAGTGACTCTGGAATGTTTGTCTCAACATTGACTTGCACTATGATGGGGTAACCTTTCACCCTTGGGGATGTGGTCAAAATAAGACCACTGCATGCAGAGTTGAATATCGTAGAGTGGAGTGGAGTGTCGTAGTGTGTGGTAGCATGACGTGGAATAGCATAGCAACCCTGGAATGTTTGTCTCAAAATTAACTGGTACTTTGATGGGGTAACCGTTCACCCTTGGGTAAGTGGGCAAAATTAGACCACTGCATGTAGATTATGAAAGAATGGATGAGGTTCTTGAGAATCTGTACAATGGCAAGCTGTAGACATGTCCAGGATATTTTATATATATATATATTGTTTCATCTTATACTTATTTTCATTCAAGGGGTGCATAGCCAGGGCTGAGATGGGATAAGTAGCTGTAATTGGAATGTGTGGCTCATCTATTGTGTTGTAGCTGAATGACCTATTATATAATCAGTTGATTCACATAATGACACTGAGATTGCTGACCCTTGTTAAGGACCTACAAGAGTAAGTATCCATAGCTGTCATTCAGGCTCCTCATGCCCTTCATCATCACAAAAGTTTCAGTGGTTCCATCACGGGAAATATGTTTTGTCAGGTGACAAGGCAGAATTGTTGTATCATAGATCTGTTTATCCATGAGAGTAGGGCATTCATCTTTAAAGCATATTTAGTAGCTAATATGAGATGAATGCTATAAGCATCTTCCTGTTGGCTGGGACCACAGCCCATACAGATATACATGGACACATATCATGAGTAGTTATATTGAAAAACGTTGAAGGAGGAAACCATGCAAAAAGCTTTCGTATGTGACTTATGTGTAGGGGAGTAGGATCTGCTTCACATGGGTACCCCCACTTTTTCCTGATGTTTCACTGTTTTTTTACTTTAGTCTGGCTGGGGCCCTGCTAACTAGGACCCCAGCCTAGCTGCTTCCTCTCTAAAATTGTTTCCCTGTACATGATTGGTTCAGGAGTGCACTTATACGTCCCTAGTATATGGTATACCATGTACCCAGGGAATAGGTACCCCAGAGGCCTACCAGGGGCTGCAGCATATATTATGCCACCCCTGAGAATCCCCCCAAAATGAAAACACTGGTCTGCTTCTGCAGCCTGGGTAAGATGGGGCATGCACCCCTTACCATGGTATAGGCTACCTATATCACTACCAATGCACACACATATTAAACCTATAAGTCACTCCTATCCTGACGGCAGAGTGCTTGGTTTTATGTGAGAGGGTGCCCCTCTGCAGCGTTGGGAGACAATCCTCTGATGCTGTTTGTGGTGCAGCCTGACCATGTACTCTTAAGTGCATTATAACCTCGCGGTAAATGCTAACATTGGAATGGCTGCACAGAAACATGTTGTGATTGGTGTCAAACACCTTGGAACCATACCTCCCCACCAGTAATTGGCGGGGGCTGTATTACTCCTCCCTTCTAGAGGGAGAGACATTACTTTACCGGTACACCCGGTACCAGCTTGAGTGAGCCATGGCATTACAAAATGGATGCTGCTACCACAAATACAGGTCTGGCCTCCTGCTGCTGACCGAAACTCCGGCAGGGGAGGCCTGGACAATAGGTTTTGTGTCAAAGGGAGGTGTAACCACCTCCCCAGACAGGCAGGTGTGTATTGGGGCTGGGCGGGAACACTATCTTGTGCTTTGAAGTCCTGCACTGGGGGCACATTTGGTGTCCCTGTGCATAGTCTAGTTTAAACTGGTTGCAGGGGCTACCTGCCCCTGCTCTGGTGTGAAACTGGACAACAGAAATGGGTGTAACCCCCTCTTTCTAAACCCTCCCATAGGTGGGTCACCAGAGTATGTCCAACCCCCTATCTTTGTATAAATATGGGAACCCTGTCCTTAGGAATTTAGATTATCTCTGTACGAAACTCTGAACATGAATTCTGGACCTTTGACGCTCTACTTAAAGATTAGAAGACTGAAGAATCTCCCTTGGGGTCAAGGAGTGACTCCCCTGCTTGGCAGGCACCAAAGAAGCAACTGTCCCGTCTTCATTGCGGAAGCTCCCGCCGGACGCTGAAGTCCCCGCATCACCAGAAGTGGATTTCCAGACTTCTCCAAGGCTACCCTGAGTCCATTGCAAAGTTAAGGCCCATGGCTATTGTGGGTGATGTGGAACCATGACCTATGAACACCACGCACTTTTACAAGTACATCATCTTTCTGGTATCCCTTGAAATTGTGCTTTGGATCCGAGTAGCCCCAGCCACAAGCATCAACTGCACTGAAGATCACTGGGCTCCACTCCACGAGAGACCCGTGGGCCAGCTCCAAGTGCGACCGCTTGAGGCTCCTTTGCGCTCGCTATTCTGTTGACTAGTGGGTCCCCACAAAGGCAACTCTTCTTCTGCATAGGATTTTCTGTTTGCTCCATAAGTGCCCTGACATACCCTCATTGGGTGAGTCCCCTAAATCTTGCAGGTCTGCACCAAAGTCCTTTCTCTGTTTCCAAGTGTCTTGCCGTTGCTAAGGCTTGTTGGGCCCAATCTGGTCGCTGACACCGCAGCACCCGACAGACATCATGGGACAGCTCTATTCCAGCTCCCGGTCATCATCGACACCTGCTGGACCTCCTGGCTGAAGAGTCAAGACACCCGTCAACACATCTGAAGCACTCGGGCATTTGACTATCGTGCCCCTGGTCACTGGCTAGTGACCCAGACTCTCTCCCCTCTGCTTTCAGATTCCTTCCATCTCTGATTCAGGCTTGGATCTCTTTGGACACTACTCATCTTCACGGCAGCAGCACTTCTTCACCAGCGGCCATTGAAAACGATGCAGCAACCCGACACCATTTGACACCTATGCACCCGGCTTCCCTTAGTGAGGTAACTCAAGTACTCCAGTGCTCCCGTGGGTGTTGGCCCTAGACACCTCTAAGTCCAAAAGGGTTTGCTTGTAGTCGTCCTCTAAGTGTCCTTAACCTGTAATTTTCCAACCGCAACTTTCCCCAAAGAAGTTAACGGTGATTCGCGCCGGTGTTCCAACACTGCTTGCGTCCCCCGTGGGTCCCCTGTGTCACTACCTTGGGTGGTTCCTTGTGGTCCAAGCACTTCTACAGGCTCTAGGCCTTGTGTCTAGCTCAGTCGTGGTTCTTATACCACTTTATTGGTATTTGGTTTGGTACGCCCCTAGGGCTAAAAAGTGTATTTGTGGTTTTACTGTTGATAACTGACTTGTACATTATGTACTTCAAACTCTAACCTCATAAAGAGACTAGAGAGGTGTGTTTTATCTTAAATACATATATTTGGAATATATACCTGGTGTGGTCTCCTTTTATTTGGTCATTCAAGAGATAATGGACTGGTAAAACAAGCTGCTTTACATTCCTTCAAGACTGAGCCTGAAGGCTGCTCTCCACAGCTACCACTAGGATAGCTTTCTATAAAGGTTGTCTTTAACCTATTCACCATAACGGTCGTTTTGACTTCTACAAGGTGACCACTTTAATTAGTGGACAGCATATACCAGGCCAACTTCTCACATTATGGACATGATCAGACCTACACCATTCGTTCGTTACATATTTTTGCGAGTTTGTCCTTTGTTTCAGAAAGTTGTTGACTGGAGAAGCTAAACAACCTTTAATGAGAACCTTATTTGTTACTTGTTTAGATCTGCAGCTAAGACAAGATCACAGTTTGTCCTTTACACCTTTGGGCATGAGATCTCATGGGGGCTACAAGTGAATACAAAGGCTGCTGCTGCACATGCAGCTGTGAATGGAGAGGTCCTGCTGAGAGGTATTCAGTAACATGACTTTCACAGCCTCTTGCAGGCTGTTTTTCTGTGCACCAGCCCCTGGATACTAATACCAGATCCTTCCTAATACAGTTCTGTCATCTTTTCTAAAGCTGGCTGTAGGGTTTCTCCCCAGAGGCAGATTCCACCCATCAGCATCCGTATTGGTTGAATATGGTTTAGAAGTGATTATCTTTGCAGCGCTTTAGGAATCATCTGGCTGATGTGAGACTCATCCAAAGGTAAGGAGCCCTGGCTCGGCAGCAGAACATGCACAGAAAGCAAGCTTTGTACCGCAAGACAAGATATAGTCAAACACCTCAAGACAGAATAGATCACTGGTTATATTTTTCTGCCAATGCCTCTATGTTCCAAGATCACACAGTGAGTAAGTGGGTGCTCCTAATTACCATCTGTAAACCAATAATCACATCTCACCGCTCAAATATGTGTGCATTCCTTGAAGTTGTAGTCATGTCAAGTTTCAAAATTATTGACGCAGATTAGTAAACTGTCTCAGCACCCACGCGCAGGATCCCATGAGACAAGCTCTGCAAAGCACCCGCATCTCTGAAACCCCCCTCTCCCTCTAGTCTCCTGTATTGAGCTTCAGGTCTTTTCTTTTTCTGTGCACTTTTCTTTCCTCGCTTACCAATCCCACTACCCCCTGTGCCAGCGCTCTAATGCAGAGCAGAGGCAGAGTTGGCGCTATACAAAATAAGACGACAATAGATAGGTGTTCAAATGAGAGGTGTGCTTGATGCACTTTACGTAGTATTAGCTGGTATTGGGGATCGTTTTCTAGAGCGAATTATCGACTGATAAAATTGGCTAATTGTTTCGATGAAAGAGAAAATCAGTAATGCCAAGTTTGGACACAAGGCGTTAAAGAAAAGCGAAACACAGAGGCGGCAGTGAGATCATTCCACACTCTGAGGGAACTGGAAGGTGAACAGCAGCGCTTTTCGAAAACTCCAAATACTAAATACATAAAAGTGAATGCATGAACATGACTTACAAATATGCGACTTTTTCTTCAAAAAGACAAGGGGAAAGGTTTACATTTTGATTTTATTCAACGTTGAGAAGAAGAAAAAATTGTTATTATAGTTTTTAAAGTATTCTTTTTCTACGATGCGCGCATGATATTGAGGTGCCTTTCAATTAGAATAACTGCTGAAAGTCACTTAATCCAGCAGGGGGTCCTGCTGTGCTGCATTGGGTGACAGGGAAAGTAGAAAAATGCGCCTTTGCTACTTCGATGTCCTCTCCCTGTGCTGGTGCTCGACCTGCTGTCTACCGCCAATGCAGGCCCCCTTGGGCCATGGTGCAATGGTGTCTGTGTTACTGCCAGGGGTGTTTTGGGGCCGGATTTAAAAGCTTGCGTCACCGTGCGTGATGCCCTGATGACGCAAGCCCTTTGTAAATCTGAGCCTCTATTCATATCTCAGTTCTCACTCTAATTCATCCAGTGTTTGAGCAGGTGAGTACGAAAAAGCAATATCTATGTTGTCATTGGTAGATCAGCCCATACCAATGATTTTGGATTTGTCAACAAGCATACTTCAATGCAATTTAGGCATGTACTATACTGTGTTCTTTTATGTACACTTTCCTTCATTCCAGCCAGTCTCTATTTTTTTGTAAAATGTTAAATTCCATGTACTATTCAGTGAAGAAGGTGACATGTTATCTCTCATCCAAAATATGCATGGGTGCACACTGCAAATAAACTTTTCATGAGCTAGAACTGAGCCTAAACAAGCAGCTAAGAAATGCTGGGGCATATTATCAAGGGGGTTTATCTCTGCTTTTTTGGCTTTAAAAGCCAAGAAAGCGGAGATAAAATTATCTCCCTATTACCTAGCTGTCGCTAACACCAGTTAGCGACAGCTAGTAGGAGATAGCGACCATCTTGGGCCCCACTTTGCATGTCAGTGATATTTATCACTAATGACATGCAAAGTGGGCGTGCCAAGATGTTAGCGACTGAAAACAGTCGCTAACATCACTATGTCCTATTACCAACTTTTTGAGATATTAGCGCTAAGCGCGAATATCTCCAAAAGCTAACACCTGCCCAGAGCAGTTCTTAGCCATGTTATCCAATGGGAGGTGGATAACATGGCTAAGAGCATTAGCTCGGTAATGCATGAATATCGCTGACTTTTCAGCGATATTCATGCATTGCGGCAATTTTTATCGCATTTGCGATAAACCTTGGTAATACCAAGGTTTATTTGTGGTAAAAATCGCCGCAGCTCAGCGGTAAATTTTTGTCTCTAACCAAGCAATAGCGATAATTATCGCTATTGCTTGGTAATATGCCCCGCTCTTTCCAGCCAGCAATAATCACGGACACATTCTGTGGATTTCCTCACTGAGATCCCGGTTAGTTTGGTGGGTCATATTCCACCTTATTCTCAGCTAAATACCTCAGTTCACCTTATATAACTACTGAACGAATGCTGGCTCAACATGGCGAACATAAATGTTCAACCATTGCCTGACTAAATAGATCAAGAGTAGAACATTCTCTGTAAGATCAAGCCAAAAACATTGATCCATCCAGTACTCAGTGGAAATTTGTGGACTGAAATTTATGAAGGATTGGGATATACATTTATATTATGCAGTTATTTTTGGTTCTCTCATACAGGCAGTGTTAGCTCTCAGGCATTACCTCGTGGCATCTGTCAACACACACAAAACACAACATACACATTAGTACAGATACACGGTTACCAAAACTAAACTTTTGGCTTAGTTCTACAAGGTTTGTTTTCACACATGCGGGTGACACAAGGGAACCGAATGAAGCAACGATTGAATGTGAAAGACAGGTCATTGTAGCCACACGGTACCCCACCAAAGGCACAGCTGAAGTGGAGTCAATGTTTTTGGGTTACTAACATGGAGCAGTGATAATCAAACTATCGATCATTAATGATTTACACAATCAAGATTACTACAAATGAAATACACATTTGAACATAGGTATTTTAAAATAACTGTTTTAAAAACTCCAGAATCTAGTGTATACAATAGTGGTATCATCGTAGAAGATAAGAATTAAAAGCAGCTGCGTGTTTCAATAACCGTGAAAACGGGGCAAATTGTAACATTGCAGTTTGTGGCCCTTAACATCCTCACTGTGTTATCTCTAATTAATATGCTAGTTCTAGCAGATTATTAAATATTAAGCATGAGTTTTGAAAGTGTGGCAAACACCTGGACAACAGAGTTTGTTGTCTGTTTAGAGCGGTTTGCCAATTATTTCAAGCACAAGGCCAAGAGCAAGGAGATTCTGTCTGTGTGGGAACACAATCATGGCACCAGTTAGTGAAGGCAAAATGCTTCCCAGGACCTCAGTGATCTTGCTGGAGGCTTCTATAGTCATGGTGGAATCGGTGGTGTGCTCATGAGGATCTTTGATCTGGTTCTAGGGTGTGGGTAAAGTTTCTCTCCTCCCAAGTGGTCACTTGACAGACTTTTGATACTGAAGCTGATCTGTTATAACCTTAGGAATATCTGACATAACTTTTGTGCATCAATGTTTGATCCTTTAATGCATGAATATAAACAAATATGGTAAAGATATGTCAAGTCATACTGCATTGTCTATAACATTCCTATTATCTGACCTTGAAATATGGTTAACAAGGCAATGGTCTCAGACTGATGTTGCATTAGGTGTTTTTACCAATGTTATTGTCTGGATGATTTCACACCTTCACATGTTCCCAGAAAGACAATGACCAGGACATGCAGCATCTAGGTCAGAGGTAGACATACCAATGATCAGGCAGATAAAATATGTCAATTCGGTAAAAAGCACCAAATCATTTCTATCATCTTTTGCTCCTGTTACCATTTAAGTGTTTTGTCTGACCTTGAGAAAGAGATACCAGGGGATGTGTCGGTCAGTGGACACGCTCACAAATTCTGTGAAAGATGACATGCAGTACCTGTGCCAAAGGTAGAAATAATAATAATAATCTTTATTTAGATATAAAACATATCTTTAAAAGAATTTACAGATTCACAGCCTGACCGAATATTAGAATAAAAACTTCTAGGAATAACAACACAAGTGTATATATAAAGGCGCGATCCATTAACAAACATTATAAAAACAGGGATTTTATCTCATAGTGTATATTAAAATCACAAAAATTTAAACAAGGCGCCAGATTGCATTGGATATAACCAAATTATGTCTAACGTTGCTGAGAATAATGCCAGTTAATACTGTTTTCAGTGAGAAAAGAAAGATTGAGCACTTTAGCATGGTCTCCTTAAGTTGAAGATGTGATATGCTCGCTGGATAAATTTTATAAATTTTATGTTTAGCACTGTGTTTTCCGGGTTCAGAGCTGCCATGATGGCTTGCCTGCAGGACCGAACCCCCAGCCTATTCCATTCTAATTTTAATCTGGACCTGCGTTCTGTGTTAAGGGCTGGGCAAAGGCAACTTACATGCAACATGGTTTCCGCTGTTTCCCCACACCCTCTACAAGAGAGATCTTCCGATGTACGTCGCCATGATGGTAAGTCCTGCAAGAAACGCCAGTCACCCAGTCTGATGGCAATAAAGCCGCGTTTCAGGTATAATGGATATGTGCTGGCCAGATAGCAGGCTGGGACTGGGTGTCTGTAGGAATTTATCGTGACCCAGGCATGGCTACGTTTCAGAAAAAGTGCTTTCTCAGTGAGACAAGAAATCATTCTGACACATTTTTTATAGCTTTTTTAAATGCTATCTGGCCTGGGTTTAGGGCCCACAAATCGCTTGCTGACATTTGGTTAATGGCATCTGTACAAAGTCGTCCGTACAAACCCCCCGGATTTATCTGGCTGATTTCTTGCCAGACTAGGGATTCTAAAGTACCTGGCTCAGCTTGTCTTAACTTGTGACACAGGTTAAGGTATGCCCCAGTGGCTGAGGCCTCGTAGTTTATTAGCCCCATCTCCAACCTGATCTGCGCTGCAGAGGCGGTCTTTGGCAACCGGAGCACCCCTTTGTAAACTTTAGTGGTCTGTTGGTTCAGGGTTGTGTTCATTTTACCACTGAAAATCTCAACACCGTAGGATAAAGTGGGGCCAACCTTTGCTCTCATTACCTCCAAAAGGGGAGCTAAGGTTGGACCGGAAAGATCTTTTGCAAGTTTGCCTAGTGACACCATTAGGGTCACTGCTTTAACTCCGATCTCTCTACGCTGTTTTTTGTAGCTACATTTTGAGTCCAGGTGAACGCCTAGGTATTTATAGAACTGGCCAATTTCTAAACTAACATTATTGAATGACCAGCCACCCTCTGTGTGTCGTTTCTTGCCGAATGTAACTACTTGCGTTTTCTTTAGGTTAACCTCGAGTTGGTTGCTGATCGTGTAATCAAACAGTTTATCGAGGAGTCTTTGTAACCCTACCCTGGTTAAACTAAAGAGAGCCAGGTCGTCGGCATATAAAAGATTGCTTAGAGTCATGCCACCCATCTTCGGAGAGTGACTATTAGTGTCGTCTAGGACCGCTGACAGATCTGCTACAAATAAGTTAAAAAGGAGAGGGGCCAGCACACATCCCTGCTTCACTCCTCTAGTTGTCATTATTTTACGTAAGAGATGTGTGCCGGTCCCCAGCTTCACCCGCACCCACGTCCTAGTGTGGAGCTGGATTATTCCCTGTAGTAGTTTCTCAACAGAGCAAACATACTCAAACTGATAGAGGGGATTCATGGGCTTAGTATCGGATGAAATCGAGGCTATCGAGTTCCTCCCACCAAGAGGAACACAACCATCGGAGGTAACTCTGGTGACATTCAAGGAGGCAAAGTGGGCATCCACGTTTTTGAACAACAAAGCAACCTTAAGGGAATGGGGTATTCAAGTCTACCCATACTCTTTGCCGGGCTACCCAATCACACTCCTCAACCAACTACCATCACCTAAAAAAACTAGGACAACAAGGCAGAACGGTCAAGAAAAAACCTACTCAATTCTAAAAAATGCCTTAGGGCCAGAAGAAGACTGCAACATCCAATTCAGAGATGTAGCCACCAAAGACATTGGCCAAAGATGGGACTGGCTCCCAGCAATTTTATCAAATAAAAGCCACGAATGACCAGCTAATCCTATGATCATGCCAATCGGCACAAAAATTCCAGCCACCACAGTCAGGAGCAGCATCCAACTCACCATCAGAACAAATTACCCTACTATGCTCCTGGAACATAAGCGGCTTACACCAAAAAATCGGGGACCCAGACACGCAATCTTTCTTGGGGAATCACTCAGTAATAGCACTACAGGAAACCTGGGCTTTACAGGGGTGCCCAGTGCTCGGGTTCACTGAGACATGGAATCCAGCAACCAGGGACAGTCGCTTTGGCCACTCGAAAGGCGGGCTGGCAACTTATGTATCAAACTCTATAAAAGCCCGAATAACACGATGGCCCCTTAAGGAAGACTGGATCCTAGGGGTCAAGATCGATCCCTGGCGAAAACACCGTTCCCTCTTTCTCTTAAATGTGTACATTAACCCCAGTACACACACAAAAAAGGTCCATCTGGCTCGTCTAACTGAGATTATGAACGATTTAGCCATGGACCAACCCAATTCAGACTGCATAGTTACTGGGGACTTTAACACCTACCTATTTCAGGAGAACGTAGCAGATAATGATGGCCCCCCTCTAATCCAAATCATCGAGGCCACAAAGCAAACTAAACCGCTCATACAAACCCAAATTAATCTAGGCGACCTATGCGTGAGACAATTTTATAGTCCAGGTTATCTTGTTATCAACGGCAGAACAGCCGGGGACACTCCACCAAAGTGGACATGGACAAACGGCTCAAAGCAATCGCATCTGCATTACACAATCTGCACCGCACCCCTGTTAAATTGTATCATTGACTTTAGAATACACTCAAGAATTGAAAGTGATCACAGGCCCCAGGTCACAGTCTTCAACATAAACCCAGAGTATCACAAAAAGGCACCATCGACACTTCAGGGAACTTACACAGAAAACTTAAAGCGCCTAAAGTGGACTGAAGAAATCAGTTCGAATATTCTTCAGGCAAGCTCGGACATAATAAGACTGGGCCAGGAGCATGAGGCCAGTCCAACTGAACAATGGTCCATGTTATGCTCCCACCTGATTCATCTGTTCCCTGCAAGGCATCAAGCCCAAAGGGCAACCTCAACGCATCAATTTACATTATCTCAGACAACGAAGTCACTAAAGAAAGCGAGAAATAAGGCCCTGCGGGCACTGGCCAAATTCCCGGGAAACAATGATTGCATATCCAATTATCAAACCTCACAAAAATCACTCATGCGAGCGATTAAAAAGGACAAATGGGCACATGAAAACCAATTCTGGAGCAAAGGTAGAAAATCACGATAGACTAACTGAAATAGAAACCTCAGCTTAAATGGAACCAGGATGTGGTTGAGTGATTAAAATAGAAAAATCACTGAATGTTGTTTTTGCATGATTTGGGTTTCCACAATTTCCTGACATATTTCATGTTTACAGAATAGAACCACATGCCCAAAATGTGCATTTGATGAAATAGTAATTCATCACATGTTACATGTTCAATAAAAGGTTTTCAAACTGAAATGAACAAGGGTATTTGCACATAAAAAACATGATGTTTACAACAACAGAAAGTGGCATTTGGAAGCCCTGATCAGCAACTGGCTATTATTGTTCCAATACATTTTGTGATTACCTACTCGGGCGCCCATCATAATTGCTATCAGCCACACTATTTTGCAGATGGAAACACACTAGGACTGCTGTCTAAATATATAATAGCATTGATTTCTTTCTTTATATTACCAGTTGTTATTTATTTCTATTTGATGGTTCCATGTCCCCTGCCTCTTTCCTATTTTAAGCATATATTTTAGAGGGCTTCACAGCTGCAAAGTGGTATCTAGCAGCTTGCTTAATTTATGTTCCTGCAGACTTTATTTATTTTAATTTTATCTGTTGACATGTTTTTATGGTAAAATAAGGAAACACAATAACCATGGTGCATAAGATTGCAGGCATGTGTTAACACAGCAGCACACATTATTTAGCAGGTATAGAAATGTTTTTAAGTAGGCCACACTGTTATTAGTTTAATGCAATCATTTATTATGTTGTTCGGCCGTCTCAAGTGCATAAGGAGATCCCTGTTGTCCCTCCACTCCACCCCCACATGTCATCTGGTAATGAATCACTTGTATTTTGACTTTTGCCAGTTCTTGATGAATTGCAGCATTGTCAAAGACTGATGTTTGGCATCTGTACTCCTCACCTTGCCATGTCGACTATAGGTAATGGAATGATCACAGAAAAAGGCTTAACACTTATCTAACATTCAAGCGGCGTAATAAAGCCAACCATCTTGGCTGCGTGAAAGGGCAGGAATGAACTATATTTACATTTATAAGGCATTTTCCTGCCCTTTACTAGCACTGGTACCCTTCTGGCTGCCCACCTTCAATGCAGGCACCCCTGCGTCATGTTGCAAGGATGCCTGCATTCCAGGCAAGATTGTTTTTGTGCAGGAAGGTGCAAATTCTGTAGTGTTGCCATCAACCATAACAATTGTTCCTGGTGATTCTAGATGGCCTTAATTTATGTTCAGTTTTTAAAGTTTTTGGCTTCTGTGAAGGAGGTCCATCTCCTATGGCAAATCCACCACTACCGAGACTTTGCTATGTCAGTATTCATAGGAGCAATTGCTAGTTGTATGAAGCACAGGCCATTCAAATCCATCCCAGTTTTGTTATATAATAGACCGAATTAGTGATGACCAGAGAAGATTTCTTTTCTTCAGTGTTGTATTTTCTTTTCTTCTGGTGACCTTCTTTTTGCCAACACGTGTTCCATCTTATACTGGGAGATATACCTACAACTTCGTCAGGACTAAAAGTAATACAAACACCGCTGTTGTTCCATGATATTTTGATGCCATATACATATAAGCGATTACAGTACATGCTTATTTCTGAATAAAAAGTATTTGGAGCACCATTATACACAGTGTGTGCCTGGTTACTATTACAGCGTGGAAATCCATTCCAAAATGAGTTCAGGAGGTGATGTGACTGTCATCTTGTAACACAAGGTGCAAGAATTATCAAAGACCCGTGTGCAGAGTGACGACATATTCAGTATTTAGGACTCAAATGCAAATTCTAAGACAGGTCTCAAGCGTTAAGTGGCATACGTGGATTATGCTAGTCTATTTCCCTTAGAGCCCGGAAGTGAATATGAAGGAGAGTTTAATCTCCGTCCTTAATAGAAGGATTATGAATTATGTTAAAGTCTAGTCAAAGCACTCTAAACCAGTGGATTCTGTGGATTCCACATATCAAATTTAGATTTATCCAGGATATCTGAACTTACTGATTTCCTATGCTGATTATGCTAGGTAGGAGGTAAGCCTCATAGCATTCTAACCCTACATGTACAAATTTTATTTTATGGTCAATATAATCTTTACCCTAACAGTTTCTCATCCATATGTTTGAATTTGTTTGCTGAATATAGGTTTGACCGTTGAACACTTTCAACAGATCAGGTACAATCAATTTTCAATGAGGGACTGGTAGGCATGCTGATAGGAGGCAAATTATAATGTGTGAACTGGTAAAATCAGTCTGTTTATGCACTCCTTGGACTCTAAGGCTGGGAGGAATACTGTCTACTTCTTTCTTCTAATTGCATGACTTTTTCATAAGGTCCCATTACTTGTTTCCCCGGTCAGGGGCATTATGAACAGTATTCTTTATGTTTGAAGGGCATTTGTCTGTATTGAGCAGTTAAGTTTCAAATGTGGCCAGTTCTGAATGTATGAGGTTTAATTCCTGATTAGTGGACATTGTGGCCGTGTCTGTAACTTCTGTAGGGATTTGTATCCCCCTTACTTCCATTATTAGTGCTTTTAGTGTGACTGTTGTCATGTTTGAATGGGCTGGTATATGACAATCAGTCTCTTATGTATCTGCAACACTCTTTGAGAGTGTACACTGTCTAGAAGAAATGTTATGGAAATAAGCTCACGTAGTCACTTTTTCCCTTCAGAACATAGATCACTTTACCCTAAGATGAGATCCAGCTAGATCAAAGTCACTTTTCCCTTGGCTGGTAAGAATGTGCCCAGAAGTGTTGATGATATCTTTGGTGCTTATTAACTGATTTGTTCTCCATCCAATAAATTCATGGATTGCCCATCCCTATCAGCCGTGTTACGATTTGTGGTAACATAAGTTACTGTTACATCCGCAACAGGTTCCCCGCAGGAGCTGGAACAAGATCACCACCGACCAGCTCACCACATCCCTGAACCAGAATCCTCCCGCCAGCTCAACGGACCCCAACCAAGCAGCCAACAACCTCACACAGTGGATCACCAACTGCGCTGATGACCTCGCACCCCTGAAAAACCATCCCAGCAGGCCCGGCAGCAAGAAAGCTTCCTGGTTCAACAACGATCTCAAAAACTCCAAGAAGAACTGCCGTACCCTCGAGAAAGCCTGGCGCAAAGACCCAACTACAGACAACAGGACTGCCCTCAAGCACGACACCCGTAAACACCACCAGCTGATCCACACCAGCAAGAAGACAGCATTCAAGGAACGACTAGACAACAACTCACACAACAGCAAGGAACTCTTCAGCATCGTCAAAGAGCTCTCCAACCCCAGCGCCGGAACCAACGACATCACCCCCTCGCAAGAACTCTGCGACTCACTCGCCTCGTTCTCCCACAGCAAGATCGCCGACATACACAACAGCTTCGGCGCACAGACCACGCACCAAACCACTGAACCAGCGCCCCCCACCACCACCCTCCGTGCCTGGACCCCGGTCAGCACCGAAGACACCATCCACACGATGAACACCATCCACTCCGGATCACCAACCGACCCATGCCCCCAACAAGGCCAACTCTGTCATCGCACCCCAACTCCGAGACGTCATCAACTGCTCCTTCAACACCGCCACCTTCCCGGAGAGCTGGAAGCATGCCAAACTCAGCGCCCTCCTGAAGAAACCATCAGCAGACCACACCTACCTCAAGAACTACCGCCCCATCTCGCTCCTCCCTTTTCCTGCCAAAGTCATCGAAAAGACCGTCAACAGACAGCTTGCCGCCATCCTCAAGACGAACGGATCCCTCGACCACTCGCAGTCCGGCTTCCGAGCCAACCACAGCACCGAGACCGCCCTCATCGCAGCCACTGATGACATCCGAGCCTTGCTCGACAACGGGGAAACAGCGGTCCTCATGCTCCTGGACCTCTCCGCAGCGTTCGACACTGTCTGCCACCGCACCCTAGTGCAGCGCCTCAGCAACATTGGAATCCAAGAGAAGGCACTAGAATGGATCATCTCGTTCCTCGCAGGAAGAACCCAGAGAGTCCGCCTCCCCCGTTCAGATCCGAGGCCACCAAAGTCATCTGGGGCGTACCACAAGGATCATCACTCAGCCCCACCCTCTTCAACGTGTACATGAGCCCCTCGCGGCCATCGCACGCCAACACAACCTCAACATCATCTCCTACGCCAACGACACCTAGCTGATCCTCTCCCTCATCAACGACCCAGCCACCGCCAGAACCAACCTACACAAAGCGATGAAAGACATAGCCGATTGGATTATGAACAGCCGCCTGAAACTGAACTCAGACAAGACGGAAGTCCTCATCCTTGGATCATCACCCTCTGCCTGGGACGACTCCTGGTGGCCCCCGGCCCTGGGCAGCGCACCCAAACCAACGGACCATGCACGCAACCTGGGCTTCATCCTGGACTCCTCCCTCACGATGAACAAACAAGTCAACGCCGTCTCATCATCATGTTTTAACATCCTACGCATGCTCCGTAAGACCTTCCGATGGATACCAACTGAAACCAGGAAGACGGTCACCCAGGCACTCGTCACCAGCCAACTGGACTACGGAAACACCCTCTACACCAGAACCACAGCCAAACTACAGAAGAGACTCCCACGCATCCAGAACGCCTCCGCACGACTCATCCTGGACATCCCCCGTCACTGCCACATCTTCGGACACCTGAGAGACCTGCACTGGCTCCCCGTCAACAAGAGGATCACGTTCCGTCTCCACACCCACGCAAACAAGGCTCTCCACGACCTGGGCCCCATGTACCTCAACAACCGCCTGACCTTCTACACTCCCACCCGCCAGCTACGATCGATCAGCAACGCCCTCGCCGCCGTTCCACGCATCCAAAGAGCCACCATGGGAGGAAGATCCTTCTCCTACCTGGCAGCCAAGACATGGAACTCCCTCCCCATCCACCTCTGTCAGACCAAAGACCACCTCTCCTTCAGGAAGCAAATCAAGACCTGGCTGTTTGAGCAGTAGCAGACCTCCCCTCCCCCAAGCGCCTTGAGACCCCCCGGGTGAGTAGCGCGCTTTACAAATTTCTTGATTGACTGAGGGTCAGTTTCCAGTGTTCATTATTGGCTGTCACTGGTCTGGCCACTTTAGTCCCAGGATGCTTGTTTCAGGTCCAGGAAAGACATGGCTTGGCAGTTCGGGCTGGACTGTTCCCATAAGGCACAGGGTCAGACTGATTTGCATATGGCCATGTCTGAACTGGGGTGGCTGTATGAGCTAAAGAATGGTGATGGATTAAACCCAGATCAGTTGACTGGGGGTGAGTGTTTGATTTGCTCAAACGCATCCATCATCCCCTTTTGTAACGCTTTGTTTGCCCTAAGTTGGCAGGGTATGCTCAGACGTGAGTCCCTTGCTCACTTGGCCACTGGATTCAAGATAGCCTGGCTGATGAGCATTATGAATCCGAAACCGGTCCCAGGATGCTTGTTTCCGGTCCAGGGAAGACATGGCTTGGCAGTTCGGGCTGGACTGTTCCCATGAGGCACAGGGTCAGACTGATTTGCATATGGCCATGTCTGAACTGGGGTGGCTGGGTGAGCTAAAGAATGGTGATGGATTAAACCCATATCAGTTAACTGGGGGTGGGTGTTTGATTTGCTCAAACGCTCCATCCATCATCCCCTTTTGTATCGCTTTGTTTGCCCTACGTTGGCAGGGTATGCTCAGACGCGAATCCCTTGCTCACTTGGCCACTGGATTCAAGATAGCCTGGCTGATGAGGATTATGAATCCGAAACCGGTCCCAGGATGCTTGTTTTCGGTCCAGGGAAGACATGGCTTGGCAGTTTGGGCTGGACTGTTCCCATGAGGCACAGAGTCAGACTGATTTGCATATGGCCATGTCTGAACTGGGGTGGCTGAGTGAGCTAAAGCATGGTGATGGATTAAACCCAGATCAGTTGACTGGGGGTGAGTGTTTGATTTGCTCAAACGCTCCATCCATCATCCCCTTTTGTATCGCTTTGTTCGCCATAAATTGGCAGGGTATGCTCAAACGTGAGTCCCTTGCTCACTTGTCCACTGGATTCAAGATAGCCTGGCTGATGAGGATTATGAATCCGAAACCGGTCCCAGGATGCTTGCTTCGGGTCCAGGGAAGACATGGCTTGGCAGTTCGGGCGGGACTGTTCCCATGAGGTACAGGATCAGACTGATTTGCATATGGCCATGTCTGAACTTGGGTGGCTGAGTGAGCTAAAGAATGGTGATGGATTAAACCCAGATCAGTTGACTGGGGGTGAGTGTTTGATTTGCTCAAACGCTCCATCCATCATCCCCTTTTGTAGCAATTTAGTTCAATGGCACAGCAGTAACAAGATAGCTGCCCCCTATGAGCTGTATGACATTGGTAACAGGCAACTGGCCCAATTAAAGTCTTCGAAGGCTTTGATGGTGTCATACTAAATATCATCCCAATTGAACCCACGCTATGGCCTAGAAACTCTTGGCTGTCAGTGCTGGTGGTCCTCATCTGGTCTTCCTGTCATTGGTCTCTCGGTTCCCACATTGGAATCTGCTCTGTCATCTTTCATCTGCAGTGAGATGGCATACCAGTCTGGTAGTGCCATGGTAGTGGTAGCTCCAATACCTCGCCACTAATACAGGAGGCTTGTTATGGAATGATGCTGGTATATGTGGAGTAATATGGCACCAAAAGTCACTGGCTCGCATTACTCTGCCCTAGGGAGGTGTTCCATGGAAGGAGGGTGGGTGTTCCCTCATGAACACCCATGGATTTTGACACACTTCCAGATTTACCTTGAGTTGTAGACCAGAGAGTAGGTCAAAATGCTATGCCTTCTCATGGAATAAGTTACAAGGAGAAATATCTTTCTTTCTCCTTGTTGTTTCCTGTTTCTTCATGTATTGCATTCTGCAGCACACATAGACAGATGAAAACGGCTCAAAGGACTGTTTAGGTGCAACCATGGTACAAAGGTACCTATGCTGGCACAAGCAACACATTGTTAGAGGACAATAATGCACCATAGAATGTTACATAAAGAGTATTCCTGCCCTACCCTTGTCACACAGCGCAGCACAGCCAGGTGTCCTGCTGCACTACGTTGTAGTGACATTTGATAAATCTGTCCCATAGTTTCTTAGCCTTCACTAAATGCAGCATTGCTCATATCTTGGGACTCTCTATAAACTGTAGAGCACACAGTGGTAGGAATAAAGATCAGAAGGTGCAACTACATGATACGTATTATGCGTAGTATACAATGTCAGACAGGAGTTCTTTAGAAATGGACCACCTCAGCAATGGCCTAGCTCCAACTCTCTGCACATCACTTCTTCTTCTCTGGCTTAGTTATACAGCTCCAAGCACTCTAAATTATGAATAATAGTTTATTGTACACTTGTCAATGTCCAATGTATTTAATTCAGACATATAGTCTCTTCAGATTTCTTCACGTTTTTTAATTATCTTCTGTACTTGAAATTCTTCTTTAATTCAGCAACACCAAGGATCATTTCATAAGTTGTGTTCACTTATTTAACAACACCATAGATTATGCCAAGGATTATGCCAACACGTGTTTCGTCCATTGTTATTGCGACTTTGACTTCATCACAGCTCTCTACTGTTGTCTATTCTTCGCTCTGAAATGTATAAGAGCATAAAATGAGGTGCTGTGATACTTGGAATGTATACAAGCAACCTCCACCATATTACCCGGTGACATCACACTGGTGGGAGCAGTTACTATTTCGTGGATGTGTAATTTGTGCACTGTTCATTCCCAATCTTCAGTGTCAAAATAAAGATTGTACATCAAAATACGTGAATGGACCAAGTTTTTGGTACAGTGTGAGGTTTAGTGTCAAACGTGCTTAGAAGGTGTCTACTGGGTCCCTTCCAATAGAGTGTAGGGGTTAGTGCCATAAACAGTTGAAAGTGGTTTATGTATTGACTCCCTTCCATAGTTTCAGAAGTTTTCGCTCACCTTTAACTGTGGTTATCATGTAGGGCAATCCATAATTATTATATGATCCACTATCTGTATCAAAAATATATAACTTATGTAAATACCGGAAATAGTTCTCAGTTGATATTAGTATATTCACTGTAATATGAGTAAAGCTTACCGGTTTGAGGTTTCCCCGTATAGTCACGATTCAGTATAGCAATATGGTCATACCTAGAGAGTAAAGTTGTACTATGTGTCAGTTAAGATGCATGTAGCAGGTGAGAGTAATCTGTTTTACACAGAGCTAAACTATGTGTCAGAGTTATGACATCCATATATTATCGACGTCTGGTAACCAGGTTGTATGTGCATACATAGCCCTCTCAGCGTGAAGGAGCGTAGTGGTTGTCCGATCCCCGTATGAATTGCTGCCGGCCAGTAGTATATTGTTTTCGTTTTGATAGCATTTCTTATCTGTGGAAGGCCTGTGAAACGCTCCGATTCACAGTGCACAGCTGATGCACTTAAGAGTGCGCGTTCAGTAGTGTGTGAACTCGAGTTTCCCTACTTTATTTTTCCATGCAATATTATATAGCGCAAACTCGACAACATGGCATGAGCACAATTTACATTACAGAAGAACACATTCATTTGTGGTAGGCACGGGGAGACAAAGCGATTTGCCTGGAATCACAGGTTGTTGAGCTGATGCTGAGATTCGAACGTAGCTCCCCAGCTCTAAAGTTTGCAATTCTAGAACTTGTGGCGGGAGGTGTGTCTAAAAGTGTATGTCGGTGCTGGCCATCAATGAGAGAGACCTGTGCATTTTTCAAATGGGTGGTGAAAAAATATGAGTATGTTGCTGGAAATGTGGGCCGCCGTGCCACCAATGTACTTACCGGGGGAGGGTAAACACCCATTATTCCGCATCTTTCCGCATACCATCACGCCGCATACTTTCATTACGAAAGTACCATGACTCCGCAATGCCATTATAACGCATAGCATCACATTTTATATGCTTTTACCACGCATACATTTACAAAGAAATTCGTTGTAAATGCATGAATGGTAAAAGCATGTTTTTTTTAATGTTTGGATAAGGTAAGTATGGGTATAGGGTTATATGTTTTGGGGTACTGAGGTATATGTTTTGGGATGTTTGGGTATTTTAAGGGTTCAGATATAGTTTTGGGTTATGGGGTACAGGGGTAGTTTTAGGGTTTAGGGATAGGCATGGGTTTCGGGGTACAGGGGTATTTTTAGGGTTCAGGGCTAGGTTTGGGTTTTGGGGTATAGGGGTATTTTTAGGGTTCAGGGTAGGTTTTGGGTTTGGGGTACGAGGGTATTTTAAGTGTTCAGGGCTAGGTTTGGGT
The DNA here is from genome assembly GCF_964263255.1 of Lissotriton vulgaris. NCBI lineage: Eukaryota > Metazoa > Chordata > Amphibia > Caudata > Salamandridae > Lissotriton > Lissotriton vulgaris. The sequence goes on from NW_028255277.1 coordinate 61,684, forward strand.
TTGGGGTACAGGGGTATTTTTAGGGTTCAGGGCTAGGTTTGGGTTTTGGGGTACAGGGGTATTTTAGGGTCCAGGGGTAGGTTTGGGTTTTGGGGTACAGGGTTATTTTAAGGGTTCATGGCTAGATTTGGGTTTTGGGGTACAGGTGTATTTTTAGGGTTGAGGGGTAGATTTGGGTTTTGCGGTACAGGGGTATTTTAAGGGTTCAGGGCTAGGTTTGGGTTTGGGGGTACAGGGGTATTTTAGGGTTCAGGGCTAGGTTTGGGTTTTGGGGTACAGGGGTATTTTTAGGGTTCAGGGCTAGGTTTGGGCTTTGGGGTACAGGGGTATTTTAGGGTTCAGGCGTAGGTTTGGGTTGTGAGGTACAGGGCTATTTATAGGGTTCAGGGCTAGGTTTGGGTTTTGGGGTACAGGTGTATTTTTAGGGTTTAGGGATAGGTTTGGGTTTTGGGGTACAGGGTATATTTATAGGGTTAAGATGGGTTAGTGTTTAAGGGTGTTGGGGTATTTTAAGTAGTATGGGTGGGTTATGATTATGGGGTGCAGGGGTATTTAAAGGGAGCAGGGTGGAATTATTTTTTAGGGTGTAAAGGGGAGCACGGGCAAGCACACCCGGAGCTGGAATGTACAGAACCTGGGAAGAAAAACAATGAAATATTGGGCACAACGCTCACATTTTTTTCCCGTAATCCCAAGCCCCACACTATCTAACGCCCCCAGCACACGCCCACAGCACACAATATGAAACATGGCATGAAGGGCGGAACGTACCACACGCCCTCATCGTTTGTCACACCCCCAGCACACGCCCACAGCACAACGCAGACACGCCGACAAGGGGCTACTTTGCTGACACAGTTCTTTTACCTTTTAAATGTTGGGTGGGCGTCTGCATAGCCTATGTCCTTCTGCTGCAAATGCCCTTTCCAACGCTGCATTGGATGTTGTGATTGGTGCTGTGGTTCCTGAGATTACCCGCCTCAAAGGTTTGGGCTCTCTCTTTATTATATTAGTATAGATAAAGGTACTATTCCCTGCAGTTATTACAGGACATGTTATCTCCTCACCTCAAGTTACAGCAGTCCCGCGTGTCTGTCAATCGTGGCGTTGTGTGTCCGCGCCATCTTGGCGTTGGCTTTTACAGACTTGGAAAGCGGAACTGCCTAAACCAATAGTGAAAATACTCGGCGGCCATCTTATAATGTGTTAATCTTACTGTAGATCGAATTATTGTTCACAAGATTTGTCACTCTCATTTGTTTGTAGTATAACATTATAATAAATCAATATTAGGTCGATATCACAGTTTTATTCCGAGGAAGAATTTTGTTTGTTAGTTATGAAGAAACTAATTTACCTGAACGGTTTGCAAAATCTAGTCTATAAAATATCTACATTAGGACTATGTAGCTATCCAGTACTATTATGAGAATTGAAACAGGAATCGCATTAAAGCCTGACTGGAATTGTACGAATACGTGAAAAAGGGGAACAAGGTTGGTGAAACTGGATCGAGGACACATGGCGGTCATCTTGTAATGTGTTTTTCCTTCACTATGTTAGTTTGGATTAACAGAAATATAGTTATTACATTTTATCATATTTGTCCTAATTTTAATAATATGTTTATACGTTAGGGTCTTAAGTATGATTGTTACCAAAAGGAGAAAGTCTTCCTATAATGAATAAAATGTTGTTCATTATAATGGTAGCAGCTGCTTGATATCTAAGCATATATCTACACAAAAGGTTTTACAATAACCCAGGAGTGGTATGGTGAATATTAGTGACGATCATAATAAACTATTAAATCTTATTGTTCATTTTTGGATGGGAAACCTGTGAGTTAGTAATGTAATAGAGTAGTTATTTTATTATTAGTATACATTCATTAGTAAAATAGGGGTGTGATTGCAGGGGAGAACATCACTGTAAAAACAGGAGAACATTTGTTTGAAATACTATTATATCCTCCAACTTATCCACTGTTTCGATATGAGCGTTAGCAGCACAGCAATCAATTAATTTTGCAATACAGTATGAGATGGCAGATCCTCTACAAATTACTGTTGTCTAAATACAAGTGCTCACATAACAATGTTTTCATTTTTACAGTTTATCTGTGCACTCTATAACAATCTAACATTATCATTATACATATGGCCGGGATGCCCGCCACCCCCTCCCAACACCAATTCCCCATGGGAGTAGACAGACACAGGTTTGAACTTTTGGAATGCGGGAGGGAGTTACCCCCCCGGCCGTATTTATTAAAATATGAAACAAAATTTAAAACATTAAATAAAAGTTTCATGAATTATGTACAATTTTACATTTATTACATTTCGATGAAGACATGTTCTTTGGCTAACCTTAACAGATCTCTAATACAAAGGTTTCTTAGCCGAGTCTAGCATCCTGAAAATGCATACATTCTAATGTAAATTTGTACATCCTAGCGTTAAGGGCCAACGGCAAGGTCTTAACCGGAGTCAGATCCCTACTACCAAAATCCCGCCCTCACGGATGAGTGGCGCATGCGCAGAGGACTTTACCCTCATTGCCAACTGTAACTTCCCTTGTCATGGGTGCCCCCTTTTCACTCGACGCCATCTTAAAGGTCGTCCGAGTTCCCATGTGAGGTATCTGTAGAAAGGACAGCGTGGACTCCCCCCCCATCCCCACACTCTCTATCCGCCGTCGTGGATATCCGGCCAGCTGGAAATTTGTAGGAGGGGCATCTAGCCGCCTCCCCCCTGGGGGGCCTATGGCCGTCTCCCCCTAGGCGACCCATCCTTAGTGGGTGCCGCCTCCCCGTGGAAGGGGCCAATGGCCGCCTCCCCCCGGGCGCTCCCATCCATTCTGGGTGGCGCCCCCCTCTAGGGACCTTGAAATTACTGCTCACCGATCATGACCTTACCGCCCGACCAAAAAATAAATACGACAGTTGTTTTACCTACTAAGGGAAGAAAAAATTCTGACATAGCCTTGACGAGTCATCAACTTCATTTTCCTATAAAGGGAAACATTATCTTAAACGCAGAAGCCACATCATTATATGAGAAATTCCTTTACTTCTCTACAAAGGAAAAAAGGCCTGTACATTTCTATCTAATCAAACTTTATTTAAACAAACATTGCCATAAGGGGCTGGTGGGTGGGTCAAAATTGCCGCTTGTTCCGTCGAGGGCTCACGAGCAACGAGTTGGTGCAGCCTTCAGAGCACAGGAACACGAGGACGCTTCTTTGGATTCCCGCTCTATTTATTCATCTGCGGGAGGGCAGGGACCCTCCTCCGGTACACCTACTGGGCGTGGTCTTCCATGCGGGTGTCTAGGACAACCCCTCCTGGGCGGGAAAGGGCGCGCCCCGGCTACGCCACTTCGGGCATACCAGCAGAGCCACGCCTCCCGCCCAAAATGGTTTCCCGGGGGGATCGGGGCACCCAACCATACGTTCGGGGGGACCGAGTGGTCGCCCCTTTCCATATGGCCGGGATGCCCGCCACCCCCTCCCAACACCAATTCCCCATGGGAGTAGACAGACACAGGTTTGAACTTTTGGAAGGCGGGGGGGAGTTACCCCCCCGGCCGTATTTATTAAAATATGAAACAAAATTTAAAACATTAAATAAAAGTTTCATGAATTATGTACAATTTTACATTTATTACATTTCGATGAAGACATGTTCTTTGGCTAACCTTAACAGGTCTCTAATACAAAGGTTTCCTAGCCGAGTCTAGCATCCTGAAAATGCATACATTCTAAATTAAAATTGTACATCCTAGCGTTAAGGGCCAACGGCAAGGTCTTAACCGGAGTCAGATCCCTACTACCAAAATCCTGCCCTCACGGATGAGTGGCGCATGCGCAGAGGACTTTACCCTCATTGCCAACTGTAACTTCCCTTGTCATGGGTGCCCCCTTTTCACTCGACGCCATCTTAAAGGTCGTCCGAGTTCCCATGTGAGGTATCTGCAGGAAGGACAGGGTGGACTCCCCCTCCATACCCACACTCTCTATCCGCCGTCGCGGATATCCGGCCCCCGGGAAATTCGTAGGAGGGGCGTCTAGCCGTCTCCCCCTAGGTGACCCATCCTTAGTGGGCGCCGCCTCCCCGTGGAAGGGGACAATGGCCGCCTCCCCCCGGGCGCTCCCATCCATTCTGGGTGGCACCCCCCTCTAGGGACCTTGAAATTACTGCTCACCGATCATGACCTTACCGCCACAGGCCGGATAGTTGACCGACTATCCGGCCCCCCCACTCCTCCTAAAGGTCATGCTTCCTCAAACCCCTTAGCCATGCTATGAAGTCTACTATGAGTAAATCATTTCCCTCCCTGGACAGGTGAACCCCATCATTCAGATATATGTGATCACCCCGAATACACCCGTGAGGAATGCTATGCAACTGCGCTGAGCGAAACAATTTCCCAATTTTATTGTTAACCCTTTTCACGGAGTGGTTCAATGCCGACACTGAAATGCCCCCCCGCCAACACTTCCTGGGGATCATGTGGGACCAGGCAATCGTGCACCCCGGGAGTTTCTTAGCCAACCAGCTAACTGCCGACAGGATGTGTTCCAATAACGCTCGTCTTCCCAGCTTCACTAAGTCATTGCCTCCTAGGTGTACTATGACTACAGATGGCGGTGACCTTTGCCGCCCTAAAAGACCCTCAAAGAACGATTGAAATTGGTCAACACAGAGTCCGCCCTTCCCATGGAAGGTCACTCTGTACCCGTATTCCCCAGATGCGTGAGTCGTGTCACCTGCCTTGAATACGTCCCCGGCGCGCCTCACATATGAGTGGCCCACGACCCATACCACTCTCTCTCCAGTCGGTGATCCTCGACCGCTGGTCTCCTGATGCTGGGTCGACTTCCAATTCCGCCCCGCGTGACAGGCTTGCGAAACTGTAATTCAAACAAAAGACAAGAAGCGTGAGTGCATGTCAATTGATCTTTACAACATGTGCAATCGCACATACCTTTCGAAGCAATTCGAGGACCAACGGCCCAGCTGCTTTACTTCCTCCGCACGCTGACCCTGGGCTGTAGCCTCAGTAGCAGCCCCTATCCTAAATGAGTGGGTCCCAAAATCGCACGGGTCCATGCCCGCGGCAGCGATTGACAGTGCTAGCACCCTCTGAAACTGAAATCTCGTCAGTGGGGTGCCATTCTTGTGCCTAAGCAAGCTCCCCCCCCATGTAGCGGTCCTCAGTGCCAAGTATTCCTCTAAACACTTTATCGGACAAGTGGGGGACCCCCGTGCACGCTGCACGATAACACAATCACCCATAGCTCCCTGGTCAGTCTTGGACCTGGCTATCGAGATTACCATCGAATCACCCCTTATTTGGACGTGATCCCTGCCCAGGCCTCCCTCTATATCCTTCTTGTTCCTTGCGACAAGTTCGCTCACCCGCATAGCCCCATGGAATGCCAAGGCGAAAGCTGCCCAGAACAGAACTGCTTCGAAAGGGGAGGAGCACGTCTCATCTAGCTTTGCTAAAAGTAGAGACAATCTGTCTAAACCAATCGGGCGCCTCGTATCCTGCTTGCGACCCTCGAGGCGTTGCCAGCCGCGGAGTGCCTTCCTAACCAAAAAGGAATCCGTCGGGTCTCTTATGCCATGCACCTGTGCCATGAACGCAATGGCTGCCCTATGTCTATTGGCCGTTGCCGCTGATCGGCCTCCTCTGTGCTGCGCAACCAGGAACCCCAGGAAGGATTCCTCCTGACCCCAGCTCTGTCTCCCTGATGGACCCAAAAATGTGCAGTAGGAACAAAACGCTCCTTCGTATGCCTTCCTTGTTCTGGGAGCAAAGCTGGCTGCCACGAGGTCTTGTAATCCGGGGCACCGATTAGCCATAGTGCTTCGGGGAACGGTGCCGCCACTAGGTCCGCTGTGGGTAGATAGCCCCTGAAAGCCTGCATGTGTGAACGAGAGAGTGCATCAGCTGCAAAATTCAGTATGCCGGGCACATGTTTCGCCCTGAACTGTACATTCAATCTCATGCAACGCAATACAATTTCTTTCAATAATCTCAAGATCCACTTGCAGCGGGCTGCCTGCTGGTTAATGCATTCAACCACAGTCAGTCATATTATCAGACCAAAACACCACCGAGCGGTCCCTGAAGTCGTCTGGCCATGCCATCAGAGCAACCCAAATGGTGAATAGCTCCAAGAACCCAATGTTACCTGTCAGACCGCTGGAGTGCCACCACGTCGGCCATACTTGCGCCGACCATCGGTTACCAAAAATGGCGCCAAATCCCACACTCCCAGCTGAGTCAGTCCACAAACCTAGTTCATCCGAAGATGCTGGTGGCTTGTTCCACACAACTCGACCGTTGAAGTCCGCCAGAAATGCCAACCAAATACGCATATCCTGGCGAACCTCTGCCGACAGTCTCGTACGGTGGTGTCCCTCCTTGAGACCAACCATAGCTTGTGCAATAGAGCGTGAGAAGGGGCGGGCCATTGGTATCACCCTTAAGGCAAAGTTAAGCTGACCCACTGTTTGCTGTAACTGGTGCAGGGTCACTTTCTCCTTACCCAGGCATTGAGTCAAGGAAGCCCTAAACTTGGCCACCTTTTCCATCGGTAAACGGAAACATCCTTCCACAGAATCGAGCTCAATTCCCAGAAACTCCAGTGAAGTAGATGGTCCGACCGTTTTACCTGGTGCCAATGGGATTCCGAACTCCCGCATGAGGATGCAGAAGTCCCGCAGCGCCTGCTCACATGTCATATCGCCGGCTGCTCCCAGAAACAGGAAGTCATCCAGATAGTGCATAACATGCCTATGCCCTGTGGCCTCGGTGAATGCCCACTCTAAAAAACAGCTGAACATTTCAAAATAGGCACAAATGGAGCAACCCATAGGCATGCATTTATCCATGTAATAACTCCCCTGAAATGCAAAACCTAGCAAGCGCTGATCTCGCGGGTGTACCGGGAGCAACCGGAATTCCGATTCGATGTCCGATTTTGCCATCAGCGCTCCGGGGCCCAGGTGATTTAACATGGCCACGGCATCATCGAACGATGCGTACCGCACCGAACAAATATCTGGGTCGATGGCTTCGTTCACCGAAGAACCCCTTGGGGCAGACAAGTTGTGAATGAGTCTAAACTCCCCTGGGTCTTTCTTCGGGACCACCCCTAGCGGGGAACACACGAAATCCGCCACCGGCGGGCGGTGAAAAGGCCCCGCCACCCGCCCCAAGCTGACTTCTTTGGAAATTTTTCTTGCAGCTACGCTTGGGTTATGTTGGACAGATAATTGATTTTTATAAAAGGAGTCCCCCCGAAAATCCCCCACCGGGATGTTGAAGCCATATAGGAATCCATTCCTCAACACCCCGGCGGATACATGATCAGGGTATTTGTTCAACCAAGGAGTCAGAGCCATGATATCGACAGGTGTAGACAATCGGTTACAAAACATCACCTCACTCTTGCTCAGACCCCCCTTTTCCTCCCATTCCGCTGTTTTTAGATCTACAGCTACTCTCCGGGTGTGAGGAGTTCCCACAGCCCGCACACGCAAGCCTGAACCTACATGCTCCCTGGGGCCTGCTACAGTTGCCTCTATTGAAGCCTCAACAAACCCCCCGCTTGCCGCCATTCCCGCCGGTCTTGGGCTGATATTCCCCACCGGCGCCCGCTCGAAAGGGCACCGCGGGCTTTTGGTGAGCTGACCCCGACCCGCTCCCGCCCGGCGAGGACGTACCTGCCGCCCCAGGCAAGAGCTGCTTGTGCCATGACGTCGAGGCAATCCCAGGTCAAAGTTGCATCAAACTCTTTCGCTTTTCGGAATTTCATATCGTAACCTTTCCACTCGTCCCCCTGATACATGGTATAAAAATCCATAATCCTATTCTGATAACAGGTCAACTCAGTCATGACTTCAGGCTTTCGTTCCCCCATGACTGCCGTAAATATCGAAAAGGCCTTTACCCAATTCGCTACAGTTTCCTCGACCCTAAATTCCGCCATCTTGGCCCGCCATACACTGGGGTGCCATAAATCCTTCTGGGATTTTGCATATTCCATCTCGCGATGGTCAGTCAACAATGAAAACATATTCACAAATTTCTCCCCCCATATCAGTTCCTTTGTGGCCGTAGGGATGTTCTGGGCCACCCTTTCGCGCCTTGAAGGTAGTGAACCTTCCCCTGCCATTGGCAATGTGTGCTTACCAGGTTCGACCGTCGTGTCTGCCGCCTTTTCCCGGCTAACCGCAGGTCCTCCCGGCGCCACCTGTGGGGGAACAAGAGGAACATTCGCCGTCGCGGCCTCTCTCGACTGCCGTAACTGCTCGATTATTAGTCTAGCCTCCTCGGCCGGGTCACCCGTCGCCACTGCCCCCCCCCGCTTTCTTCTTGAGCCATGGCAACACTGCCGCTAACTGGATGGCCAGTTCCGGGGGCATCTCCTCGTTATTACTAGGAGTAATTACAACCGGGATTGGTAAACCTACATCTGGGTTTGGTACCGGGCTGTCCGCCGGTGTGATGGGGGCGACTGGGGGTACCTCAGGAACCGGATCTTTCCCAGAAACCGCCCTCCTCTTAACACGCTTCCCCCTACCCTCAGGGACGACTCCCGGCAAGGCCGGGCCTATTACCTTCTTAGGACGGCCTGAACTGTTCTGGGCCGCTAACTGTTTTTTAACATTGGCCAAACCTCGACCGATCGAGTCAACTTTACCGAGTTTTCGGTCCATGACCGCCATTCGGTTCGACAAGGTGCGCAGTACCTTCTCCAACTCTGAGCTCTTTCTTGCTTTCTTGCCCGCCATATCTTCGTGTACTTCGCCCTAGTTGATCAACGAGGTCCTCGATCTTTCGTACTCCAAATAGCTGAAAGAGAAACAACAAGATTACAAGTTCTCAAAATTGCTGCTTGTTCAGTCGAGGGCTCACGAGCAACGAGTTGGTGCAGCCTTCAGAGCACAGGAACAAGAGGACGCTTCTTCGGATTCCCGCTCTATTTATTCATCTGCGGGAGGGCGGGGACCCTCCTCCGGTACGCCTACTGGGTGTGGTCTTCCGTGCGGGTGCCTAGGACAACCCCTCCTGGGCGGGAAAGGGCGCGCCCCGGCTACGCCACTTCGGGCATACCAGCCGAGCCACGCCTCCCGCCCAAAATGGTTTCCCGGGGGGATCGGGGCACCCAACCATACGTTCGGGGGGACCGAGTGGTCGCCCCTTTCTAATATCAGCCAAGCATTTCTACATGATATACTATTAGTCACTACTTGCATAGGTAAGATTGTAGAGGTGAATTGATTTATCCAAGTAACATATATTCACATTCCAATATGTTCATATTTATAGTTTATCTAAATAGCTCAATATCAGTCTAACATATTATTGTTGGATAATAACCAAACATTTCTTCATACTGGACTATTGGTCATTAGGAATAACCATGGGCGGAAAATCCGTTTCGCTCGCGGATTTTGCGGATTTTCGGTAAATTCGCAATCCGCGAGATTCGCGAATCTCCCGCAAAATCCGCAAATCCGCGAGCAGCGGATTTTGCTCGCACTGTTCGCACTGTTCGCGTGAGTTCGCGCCCCGCGAATAAGTGCAAAATTGCAGAAATACGATCTTAGCAAAACTGAAAGTAACTACTTACCAGGTTCAAAAGTTCAGGCTCATCATTAGTAGCCATTTCCTGTAGTGCTTCCTGAGGGGCCCCTCCAGAGTTCAGTTGCCAGTTGAAACTATTATGTGACCCTGCTCTGAACCTCAGAATAGTTACACATATGCCACAAAGGTCCTGAATTACAGCTAAGGGAGACAAGCAGGAGCCAGGCTGGAAGTTCAAATCCATTAATCAGCCCCTAATGCATTATTGTCAGTTGGGGCAGGGCAGGTGTTGTAACTAATTTTGCAACAATGAAAGCACTTAGCAAGTGCAAAAGATCACTAATCAGGAAGCACTAAGGAAGCAGGTGCCAGCTAAAAAAATATTCTGTGACACATTAATCAGCCCCAAATTAATTCAGGTCACTTGAGGCAGGGAAGGTGTGCTTGCGTTGCCACAATAATGTACACTGACTGGACAACCAGAGGGTGCTGTGATGAAACAGAGGGTGGCATGGGTGGGCCAGAGGGTGGCATGAGTAGTCAGAGAGTGGCAGTGGTGACAGAGAGTGGCAGTGATGAAGAAGAGTGTCCCAAACAGGCTGGACACGTAGAAACAACAAGTTCGCGAAACTTGCGACCCGACAGGTAAGTTCGCAATTTGCGACATTGTAAAAAACCCTCGCGAACTGGCAGAAACCCGCGCAAACACACAAAAAAAAAAATCCGCAAATTCGCGAGAATTCGCGGATTTTGCGGATTGCGAGTTCGCAAATCCGCAAAATTCGCGAACGCGAGATTCGCAAAATTCGCCCATGCTTAATTAGGAATCAACTGAAAACTCGGAGGTGGAATTCTGGAAATACAAGTTTATTTACATATACAGACATTATGCATGTGATTGGCTAACAAGTTCTTACAAGGTACCATAGATGGTAGACATGAACATTAATCGAATATTTGTCACGTTATTCATCTAGAAAATAATGTAGCTCTCAATCTATATTAAGGCAATCTTCTACTGCTTTGAGGCACATTATCCATATTGCCTCCCGTCTTCGTAATCTTAGTTCCCTATTGCCACCCTTATTTGATGGTGGTACCATTTCAATTCCATGAAAGTAGAATGACCTGTGACGATCATGTTTTTTACAGGTCATTATGTGTGCTGCAAAAGGATATCTAGGGTCACCCTGTTTAGCTGCCCTGAAGTGTTCTTGGATCCTATACTTGAGCATTCTGATAGTACTGCCCATATAGATACGGTCACATTTGCATATTAACACATACACCACAAATTTGGTATAGCAAGTGATGTTTGTGGTGATAGAAAATTGTGGGCTATCGTTATATGGGAATTCTTTCACAGTCAAACCTATTCTACATATCGAGCAGTTGCCAGAGTTGTGAGAGCCTTTATTTCTTTGTGTTAGCCAATCTTGTCTCTCTGTACTCACTGGGTAACTCAGACTTATTATGCTTCTCAAAGTCATGCCTTTTCGAAAGGTGATACTCGGATTCTGGAAAGGGGCGACCAACTCGGTCCCCCCGAACGTATGGCAGAGTGCCTCGATCCCCCCGGGAAGCCATTTTTGGGCGGGAGGCGCGTCTCGGCTGGTATGCCCGAAGCGGCGTAGCTGGGGCGCGCCCGTTCCCGCCCTAGAGTGGGCTGGCCTAGACACTGACGCAGCCAGCCACGCCCTCGGGGCAGGCAGGGGCGGGTATACGCCGGCCCTGAAGACGGATAAAAAGGGACGCAAGACCAGAAGACATCCTCTTGTTCTTGTGCTCTGAAGCTGCACCTCCTCGCTGCACGTGAGCTCGGGACAGAACGAAGAGCCAATTTTGAGCGTTTTGATCTTTCTTTTTGTCTTCCAGATACTTTGTCGGAGAGATGCCCAAGAAAGGCTCAAAGAGAATGACGACTGACCAGATGGTTCGGGTCCTCGTAAAGGAGATGTCCGAAATAAAGAAGCGGTTGGCGGAGCGAGACGGGGAGGAGGGATCGGGGCGTCCATCGGCTGGGGCAGTTCCTGGAGGGAAGCCCAAGAGGCCAAAAAGGGGACCAGCCGGGGGAGACGTCCCGGTTCCCAGTGCCCCGCTCGAGGCGCCAGCCCCGGTACCGGGGGAGGGGAATCCGATTCCGACATCCGCCGAGGATATGCCTCCCGAGTTGGCGGCACAGCTAGCAGCGTGGTTGGGCGACAGTAGCGAGGGCGCCACGGCTGCCGAGGCACAAGCGCTGATGAAACAGTTACGTGAGAAACGAGATGCAGCCAAGGTGCCCGCGCCGGCTGGGGGGATAGACAAGCCACGAGTGGCGGAAGCAGCGTCCGGTGCAGGTAAGCGGCCATTGCCGATCGCGAGGGATGAGTCAGCACCCTCCCGTAGAGAAAAATTGGGGCAACATGTTCCTTTGACAATAAAGGAAAAGATTTGGGCGGGGGAATATGTGAATATTTTCTCCCTGCTTGTCGATCATTATGAGGTGGAAACTGTTAAGGGTCAAAAGGATCTAATGCATCCGAGTGTTTGGCGCGCAAAAATGGCCGCCTTTAAAGTGAATGAGAATATTGGCAACTGGGGCAATGCATGGGGAATTTTTACGTCGATTTTGGGGGAACGTAGGCCTGAATTGCTTCCCGAGTTTCCAGTTTATCAGTCACGAATTATGGGGTACTCGACATCACACCAAGGTAACCAGTGGTTCTGTTATGATAACCTTTTCAGGAAGGCGATGGAGCATAACAAAAGTTTAACGTGGGACTGTTATGATTCTTTAACATGGGATAAGATGAAAGAATCAGGAATGTTGAAAATACCGTTAGTGGGGGGTAATGTTGGCGAGTCCTCCCGCCATTATGCAGGGACGCCCTTTCGGTCAGGGGCGGGTACCGATGATTACTCGAGACCTGCCGGCAATACAGGGAAAAGGGGTTTCTGTTTCAATTTTAACAAAGGTAAATGTACTAGGCCTCAGGGATCGTGCAAGTTCAAGCATGAATGTAGTGGTTGCGGGTCGCCCCATCCTGAGTCCTCGTGCAGAGCCAGAACGGGTGAGAATGGGGGTAGAGGAGGCGCCAAACAGGTCTAATGTAGTCCGAGGGGCGCCTTTACCAACCCCGATTGATACCTTGGCGATGATTCCCTGGCTCAGTGAATACCCGGATCGTACTTCTGCTGGGGTGCTGCGGAACGGTTTTTCATATGGTTTCCGCATCCCGGTAGGGGACTTTCAGGGTGTCGGGACGTGCAAAAATCAACTTTCCGTCTTGCAGCATACGACTGTAGTGCAAGATAAGATCCAGAAAGAGGTGGCCCGAGGTCGGGTCGCCGGCCCGTTTAGTGTACCCCCGGTACAGAATTTTGTCTGTTCTCCTTTAGGGGTGGTCCCCAAGAAGGACCCAGGTGAGTTTCGATTGATTCATAATTTATCAGCTCCTCATGGTCTTTCTGTAAACGATGCAATTGATCCAGAGGTATGTTCGGTGCGGTACGCATCATTCGATGAGGCCGTAGCCATTTTGAATCGCCTGGGGCCCGGGACGCTGATGGCGAAATCAGATATCGAGTCAGCGTTCCGATTGCTCCCGGTACACCCAGACGACCAGTGTCTTCTGGGATTCATGTTTCAAGGTTCATATTACATGGATAAGTGTATGCCGATGGGGTGCTCTATATCATGTGCATATTTCGAGACTTTCAGTAGTTTTCTGCAATGGGTCTTCACGAAGAAAACGGGTTTCAGGCATGTAATGCATTACCTTGATGACTTTTTGTTCCTTGGGGCCGCCGGGGATGACGAATGCGGCCAGGCCTTGGCTGACTTTTGTGTGTTAATGGGTCAATTTGGAGTGCCATTGGCACCAGGTAAAACTGTGGGTCCCACGACTTGCCTCGAGTTTCTGGGGATTGAGTTGGACTCTAGTGAAGGTTGTTTTCGTTTACCAGCTGCCAAAGTGTTGAAATTCAGGGCAGCCCTGCAAGTATGTATAAATGCATCTAAAGTTATGCTGCATCAATTGCAGCAACTGGTGGGGAAGTTGAATTTTGCCCTGAGGGTGATCCCAATGGCCCGCCCCTTTTCCCGTTCAATTGCTCAAGCGATGGTCGGCCTTAAGGAGGGTCATCATCGCACGAGACTATCGGCTGAGGTCCGCCAGGACATGCGTATTTGGTTAGCATTTCTGGCGGACTTCAATGGTCGAGTCGTCTGGAACAAACCAGCCGTGTCCTCTGATGAGCTTGGTCTATGGACAGATTCAGCAGGAAGCATGGGCTTTGGTGCCATTTTCGGCACAAAATGGTCGGCACAAAGATGGCCGACATGGTGGCATGAAGAGGGGCTGACGAGTAATATTGCTTTCCTTGAACTGTTTCCCATTTTGGTGGCCCTCAGAACCTGGCCCGAAGGGTTCAAAGATCATTCTGTCATATTTTGGTCAGACAATATGACCGTTGTAGAATGCATCAACAGTCAGGCAGCACGTTGTAAAATGATGTTAAGGCTGCTCAAAGAAATTGTCTTACTGTGTATGCAACTGAACGTGATATTCAGAGCAAAACATGTCCCAGGGGTGTTGAATCAGGCAGCTGATGCACTGTCTCGTTTTCAAATGCAGGCTTTCTCGGGTTTCCTTCCCTCAGCGGACCCAGAACCGGCACCTTTTCCCGAAGCTCTTTGGTCTCTCGGTGCCCCGAACTTCGTCACCTCGTGGGAGAAAGTCTAGCACCAAGGACGAGGAAGGCATATGAAGGGGCGTTTAGGGCTTATTTAGCCTTTTTAGGGACTGAGAGAGAGGGGCTTTGGGGCTATGAGGAATGGGTAGTACATTTTCTGATGTTCTTGCGTAGGGCTGGGAAGTCAGTGGCTACGGCCCAGAGGCATCGTGCTGCCATTTCCTTTGTTGCCAGGGCACACAATATCCAGGACCCGACAGCGTCTTTCGTGGTACAAAAAGCGCTGCGTGGGTGGCAACGCCTTGAGGGTCGCAGAGTAGATGAGAGGCGCCCGATAGGTCTGGATAGGTTGTCCCAGTTGCTGGACGCACTCCCTGCCACATGCTCGTCTCAGTTTGAGACGTTTTTGTTCCGAGCTGCTTTTACGCTTGCATTTCACGGGGCAATGAGGATAAGTGAATTAGTAGCGAGGAACAAACAGGATGTGGTGGGGGGGTTGTGTCAAGAACACGTTCAGATCAGGGGCGAGACAATGACTGTCTCCTTTGTCAGGTCCAAGACCGATCAAGATGGGATGGGTGACTGCATAATCATTCGCAGGATTCCTGTGTCCTCCATGTGTCCGGTAAAGTGTTTAGAAGATTACCTAGCACGAAGGGTGGCATCATGGGCGGGGACTTTGTTGAGACACGCGGACGCCACCCCACTGACGAAGTTTCAGTTTCAGCGGGTGCTTGCGATGTCAATTACCGCAGCGGGCTTGGACCCGGGCGAGTTCGGGACCCATTCCTTTCGGATAGGGGCTGCCACTGAAGCTACAGCCAGGGGTCTTAATGTTGAGCAAGTAAAACGAGTGGGGCGTTGGTCCTCCAATTGCTATAAGAGGTATGTACGGTTGCACATGTTGTAAAGCTGTAACGATGTACTCACGCCTCTTGTTTTTGTTTGGTTTTCAGTTGCGCAAGCCTACGAGGCAGGGCGGACTATGCAGTCGACCCAACACCGGGCCAGCGGTCAGACATCACCGGCTGTGAAAAAGGAGGTGTGGGTCGTGGGCCACTCATACGTGAGGCGTGCCGCAGACGTATTCGAAGCAGGTGACATGATTCACGTAGCCTGGGAATACGGGTACAGGGTGTCCTTCTACGGAAGGGGCGGTCTCTGTATTGACCAGTTTCAAGCATTCTTTGAGGGTTTGTTAGCGCGGACGAGGTCACCGCCGTCTTTAGTCATAGTACATTTGAGGGGCAATGATTTGGTCACCACCGGTAGACGACTTCTCCTAGAGGCAATGCTTTCCACTGTAAGTTGGTTGGCGAGGAAAGTTCCGGGGTGCATAATCGCGTGGTCTCATATGATCCCACGAAAAGTGTGGCGGGGGGCTATCTCGATTCCTGCTTTGAACCATTCTGTTAGAAAACTTAATAACAAAGTGAGTAGGTTGTTCCGTTCCAAGACATTGCATTCTATCTCGCATGGTTGTATCAATGATGACAGTATGTATTTGGGGGATGGTGTGCATTTGTCTCGGGTGGGAAATGAGTTACTCATAGGAGACTTCTTAGCATGGTTAAAAAACGTTGAAGCATGACCTTTAGGTAGGACTTTTGTGGGGGGCCCGGATAGCCGGTCAACTATCCGGGCCTGTGGCGGTAAGGTCATGATCGGTGAGCACTAATTAGTAGATCCCTATGAGTGGGCGTCACCCAACACGGATGGGAGCGCTCGGGAGAGGTGGCCATTGGCCCCTCAATGGGGAGGCGGTCCCTTCTAAGGATGGGTCGCCGGAAGTAAAGGAAAGGCGGTCAAGGCCCCTTCCTTTGTAGGAGGGGTTACAGCCCCCTCCTGGGGAATTTCCCGGGGCCAGTGACATCTGCGACGGCAGATGCGGTAAGTTGTGTGGGGTTGGGATAAGGTCTACGATACCTTCTAGATACCTCACACGAGTATTCGAACGACCTTTAACTGGCGTCGAGTCTTTAGGTGCCCCCGTCAAGTCAAGGGAAATTGGTAGTAGTTGCACTTGAGGTACGCCTCCGTGCTGTCGCCCATCCCAAGTGGGAGGGGTAAGTCTGGTTAGGGATCTTGACACCGGTTATGACCTTGCCGTTGGCCCTTAAACGTTAGGATGTACAATTTCAATATGTCAAGAAATGTTTTGTAGGATGCTAGTTCGGCTAGGAGAACCTCTGTATTAGAGAATCTGTTAAGGTTAGCCAAACATCGCAATATGGTAATGAAATTGTACATAACATGAAACGTTTAATGTTTTAATTTTGTTTTAATAAATACGGCCGGGATGGTCACTCCATCCCACTTCCAAAAACTTCAAGAACTGTTTCCGGTTTCCCTCCTTTTGGGGATTGTGTTGAGAGGGGGTGGCGGGTATCTCGGCCATATGGAAAGGGGCGACCAACTCGGTCCCCCCGAACGTATGGCAGAGTGCCTCGATCCCCCCGGGAAGCCATTTTTGGGCGGGAGGCGCGTCTCGGCTGGTATGCCCGAAGCGGCGTAGCTGGGGCGCGCCCGTTCCCGCCCTAGAGTGGGCTGGCCTAGACACTGACGCAGCCAGCCACGCCCTCGGGGCAGGCAGGGGCGGGTATACGCCCGCCCTGAAGACGGATAAAAAGGGACGCAAGACCAGAAGACATCCTCTTGTTCTTGTGCTCTGAAGCTGCACCTCCTCGCTGCACGTGAGCTCGGGACAGAACGAAGAGCCAATTTTGACCCACCCACCAGCCCCTGAAGACAGCCAGTTGTTTGTAATAAAGTTGATTAATTTTGCTTCTGTTTTCGTTTACAGGTTGTAGTGTCTTGTTGATGTTGAGTTTAATAAAGAATGGTCGGTTTGAGTACGTTTTGCCATTAAAGAGATTCAGATTTAGTGTTGAATTTTATGCATGCTCTTTCGGTCATAGTGGCCAATGTATTCTTAGGTTTAGTTAGCACTGTCGTATTTATTTTGGTAGGCGGTAAGGTCATGATCGGTGAGCACTAATTAGTAGATCCCTATGAGTGGGCGTCACCCAACACGGATGGGAGCGCTCGGGAGAGGTGGCCATTGGCCCCTCAATGGGGAGGCGGTCCCTTCTAAGGATGGGTCGCCGGAAGTAAAGGAAAGGCGGTCAAGGCCCCTTCCTTTGTAGGAGGGGTTACAGCCCCCTCCTGGGGAATTTCCCGGGGCCAGTGACATCTGCGACGGCAGATGCGGTAAGTTGTGTGGGGTTGGGATAAGGTCTACGATACCTTCTAGATACCTCACACGAGTATTCGAACGACCTTTAACTGGCGTCGAGTCTTTAGGTGCCCCCGTCAAGTCAAGGGAAATTGGTAGTAGTTGCACTTGAGGTACGCCTCCGTGCTGTCGCCCATCCCAAGTGGGAGGGGTAAGTCTGGTTAGGGATCTTGACACCGGTTATGACCTTGCCGTTGGCCCTTAAACGTTAGGATGTACAATTTCAATATGTCAAGAAATGTTTTGTAGGATGCTAGTTCGGCTAGGAGAACCTCTGTATTAGAGAATCTGTTAAGGTTAGCCAAACATCGCAATATGGTAATGAAATTGTACATAACATGAAACGTTTAATGTTTTAATTTTGTTTTAATAAATACGGCCGGGATGGTCACTCCATCCCACTTCCAAAAACTTCAAGAACTGTTTCCGGTTTCCCTCCTTTTGGGGATTGTGTTGAGAGGGGGTGGCGGGTATCTCGGCCATATTAGGAACATATTCTGAAATATATTTATCTCCGTTAAGAAGATACCAGTGTCTTTTTAGTATCCTGCTTATATCTTCTAAGTTACTACCAAGCTCATGATTGGTTTAATCACCTCTTTTTGTCCTGCATTCGTACTAGGATTGTCTAAAAGCATAGCTTCTCTTTTCAATGTCATTGCTTTGCTGGCTGCCTTGTTAATCTGCTTAGCATCATATCCTCTATTCCTGAATCTTATCTTGATTTCTTCTAGATTGACTTTAAAGTCAACATCATTACTACAATTATGTCTTGCCCTCACCATCTCTACATATGGTATGGCTGTAATTTGAGGGTGAGGGTGGGCACTCGTGGTATGTTGCACTGAGTTACATGATGTTTCTTTTCTATATATCCTTTTGTTCAGTTTGTGGTCCTGGATATATAATTCCACATCTAAATAAACAATAATTTGTTTACTATGGTGCATGGTGAATGACATGTTATGTGGATTGTCTTCCAAGTGTTTTTTAAAATCTATTAGTTGCTCATTTGTTCCTGTCCATATTAAGGAAATGTCATCTATAAATCTGCCCCAAAAGTATATATTCTGTATCCATTGGCTTCCTGGTTTTCCCCAGATCCACTCCTTCTCAAACCATCCCATGAAAAGGTTGGCGTAAGAAAGAGAGATTCTGGATCCCATAGCTGTTCCACTTGTCTGTTGATACCACCTGCCCTCAAACAGTAAGACATTGTTAAATAAAATAACTTCCATCATTCTCATTAACATTTGTCTATGAAGAAGTAATTCAGCAGGCCTCTTCTGTAAAAAGAATTTGGTAGAAATCTTACCAAATTCATGTGTGATTTTCGTGTAGAGGGAGACAACATCTAATGTGACTAAAGTCATCTCCTCATCCCACATAATGTCATTCATCATATTTAGTATGTGTTTTGTGTCACAGATATATGATGGTAATGATGGTACTATAGGTTGCAAGAAGGAATCTACAAACTGTGACAGGTGTTCTGTCGGGCCTCCAATGTGACTCCTTCTATGGCTGTCCAATGTTTTCCATTCTATCTGACTGATGTCTGAATGGTGTAATATGTGATATAGCGGACTGCTCAGTGTTATCCCAGAGCTCCAAGTATGGGGAGGGTAAAATGTCCTTTGTAGATACCCCATTGTTGAAATCTCAGGGGGGTCTGCAATATAGATAGAAAAATTTCATTTAATCTGATATTTTATCGAATTAGTGGCCTATTTTATACATCTCTGAATCATATGTAAACGGTGCCCACTGTTTCAGAACTGTGTTGTCTGAAATTACAACTTCAGCCTGGAGAAATAGTGGGTTAAATTAGTTCACTTTACACACTGCACTGCAGATGCCTAAAAGGAGATGCTCAGCTCTCCTCTGAGCCAGCAAATGTACAGACTTGTTTTTTATGCTCTTGCTCTTTGTTAAGTTCATTCATTTAAACTGATAATTTTGTTGACTATGTTTGATTACTTTGGACAGAACAGCTCAGAACAAGAATGGAGGAAGCCCTCCTCAATGTTTCCAATCCGTACTGTCTAGAAATCATACTCAGACTATAACTGAAGAATTCTTTATTGTATAGTTAATAAAAACCATTACAAAATATAAAATACCACAATGTTTAAAAAGCAGGGAGTTAACACTGTTATATGAAAGATAAAATTGATAAAATGAAGATATCATTCGAACTTCAGGATAAACTTGTCAAGGACCATGGCTCAGCCACATAGATAAGGAGATCATATTGCAGGTTCAAGTCTTTGCCAATAGCCCTCGCTTTTTCTCAAAATTGGTGGTAAATTTGACTGCTCTGCAGATGAATTGAGGATCTACTGAGCATAGGATTTGTACGATCGCAGACCGACAGGTGCAAATTCCATGTTCCTTGAACTTGGCCTTTAGCTAACTCCGACGTTCCTGATTCAGAACAGGACAAATGCAAATCAGATGGATGAGATCTTGTCTTCCTGCGCCACATAAATCGCATTCCTTACTTTCTTGGGGCCTCCATTTCAGTTGATCAGCATTTGTTGGGAGGTTGCCCAGCCTTAGATTTAGGTATTTACATTTAATAAATGGCGAGAAAGCGAGGTCTAGATAGGCTGCCGGTACAGGCTTTTTATATGATTGAATTGTCATCCAGGCGTGAGTTCGCTTGTCTTTGAACAACGAGTGCCTGTTGGCAGCCTTCTTTACCACCTGTTTGAATGATAAAACTGGAAGCTTGGTTTCCCAAAGTGCTGCCAACTTGGTCGTTTCTAGTGATAGTCTTAAGTACTTGGCATAGTGGGAGTTGGGACTCTTATGGATTGCTTCTCACATGGCACGATAGACCTCAATTTCCTGATTCATCGAGACATCATACCAAAATTTGACAGTCTCATATTTTTTCAGCAGCACTTGGATTTGCAAACCGAATTCAAGTCTTACTTGTGCAGGTGATGCGTTGTTTGGTAATGCAAATACACGCTTGTAGACTTTTGTTTGTATTTTGACCATGAGCTGTGCACTCTTACCATGATGTAATACACTCCCTTATGCTATTGTTGGGAGTAGCTTAGCTTTCATTACAGTTAGCAGGGGGGAGACCAGAGGGCCTTTGAGTTTGGTCGCTAAGTTGCTGAATGGGTGCAGCAGAGCAATGCCCTTCTTTTCAATGCCGTTGAAGTGCGTAGAGAAATTAAGGCGCTTGTCCAGTTGTATCCCCAGATACTTATAGTTTTCCACCACTTCCAGTTTAACGTTGTCTATTGTGAAAGTTGGTGGTGCTTTGTGGCGTCAAGTTATAACCATGATCTTTGTTTTCTTGCTATTTATTTCTAGCAAGTTCTGTTTTGTGTATCTGGTCAGTTCATGCAATAGACGTTGCAAGCCTATTCTCGTCTGGCTAAGTAGAACCACATCGTCGGCATAGGATAGATGTGTTACACGGAGATTGCCTAGCCGCGGTGGATAAGCATTGGTCTGGTCAAGGCTTGCCATCAAGTCAGCCATAAATAAATTAAAAAGGTGGGGGGCCAGCACACAGCCTTGTTTTAGACCATCAAAGGTACTGATCTTCCGGGTTAACCGCTGTCCGTTGTCAATCTTTACCTGCACGCAAGTGTTGGTATACAGGTCAATGATTGGCGTTAGGATTGAGTCTGGCAGACCCTGCTGCTTCAATTTTGTCCAAAGTAATTGCCTGCTGACACGGTCAAAGGCCGCCTTGAAGTCCACAAAACAGGTGTAGAGTTCTTGATGGTTTTGTAGACTTTTTTCAGCAATCAGGCACAGTGCCATTGTATTTGCCATAGTACCTGTGCCGCAACGAAACCATGTCTGATTTATCGGGATTTTGTTGTTCATATCGGACCATTGAGCGAGATCAGCTAAAACCAGGGATGCATAGTATTTCGCTTCAGCATCGATGAGGGCTATCAGGCGATAATTGGTTGGATTTTTGCGGTCTCCGCCTTTATAGATTGGATTAATGATAGCTTACCCTCCTTTCTCACTGCCCACCTGTAAATTCCTACAATTATCTTTATGTCCCTTCACCACTACCCGCAACTAAAACCTAAAATTACCCTTACCAGTTTATTTTTTAAATAACATAGTCATTAAAGTTCCATTTGAACTTTGGCGGAGAGAGTATTCCTCCTTATTTAGAGTTGGGCAGAACTTCAGTGTGTAGGCAGTGGACACTACTCCTTTAGTTTAGTCTTGTGTTCACCTGTCCAATTTAGAGTGGGTAAAAGCATGGCTAATTTCCACTTTTCGTCACCTCCAGGCAAAACCTAGCGGTTACGGGCAGTAAAAACTGCAAAATGACCCTCACAGGGTCAATGGGTTTTTGTGGGAACAGGAAGTTATGCACATGGGAGGAAAGGTTCTGTCATCCTTATTGTAGGTAAAGCAGGCCACTGTAGGATACTTTACAGTAAAACACACAGTGAGGAGGGCACTTGGAAACATTTACGCCATTTGTTAGGAAGTGGTCAGAGGTTTCCACCATCCACAGGCTGACCTAGGTGTACATGTGGCACCACTAATACCCTATTCAGAACACCCCTAAAACTGTGGAAGATAGAAGAAGGACTGAATCTGGTGTTGTGAAATGTGAGGTGAGTTATAAGGGCTTAACCTTCTCCCACACATACCCAGCACTTAGATGTAGACTCCACAGGTCAGTTAGCTGACCTCCTGTAAAGCTAGAGGGACACAAATGCTCTAAGAAGCTCATTTTCCTCAAGAGCCCAACTGATCATGTCCATTTAGATCTGCCATGGACACTGTTAGTGGTTCTACTTAAGTAAGTCACTACCTATAGGGTGTGTCCATAAGGTCCTGGGACCCTTAAATACATGTCACAGTATAATCCTGCCTAATCCTAAAATGACATATGTGATTTGAGCAGGGATCCTATGCCGACGACAACACAGCTGGTGGTCTCCCTGACCCAGGCACCAGAGTCGGCAGCTACAAGCTTCAGGGCATGCATGCAAGAATTGGCTGCATGGATGGCGAAGAACTGCCCGAAGCTGAATGGCGACAAAACGGAGGTGCTGGTGGTGGGGCGGGCCCGACTGTATGGTCGTCGGAATGGTGACCCCAGGACTTGGGGGTGACACCTACGCCCTGTGTGCAGGCTAAAAACCTGGGAGTCTGGTTGGATCCCAGCCTCTCTTTCGACTATCAAACCAGGTGGGTGGCAGGCGCCTGCTTCGGGATTCTGAAGGTCCTGCAAAAATCCTTGGACCTCTTGCCCATGGTGGCCAGGAAGACTCTGGTCCATGCATTGGTGACGTCGCGCCTAGACTATGGCAACATTCTGTATCTAGGCGCACCAACGAAATGCTTGCTCCGTCTTCAGGGAGTACAGAATGCTGCAGCCCGCCTCATCTTAAGTCGCCCGAGAAGATCATCGACTAGGGCTGTTCGGGCTGCACTACAATGGCTCCCGATAAAAGAAAGAATCACATTTAAGGCTCTTTGTGTTTGCCACCGGATCTTGCAGGGAAAGTCCCCTTTGTATCTGTCAGAACTCCTGTCCCCGTATGCTCCCACAGCTGAGGTCAGGTGGGGTAGGCTTGGTGTGCGTTCCTACTATTAAAAAAGCTAGGATGGGGGATCGGTCCATCCGACTATTGGAGGTCAAACAATGGAATGCCCTCCCGACAGAGCTCCGGATGGAGACTCAGGAGAGTTGTTTCAGGAAAAAACTTTAAAATGCTCCTTTTCCCCCAAATCTTGGTGTGTGAGGGCTCTGGGCTTCTGATTTCGGGCTGACTTTACTGCAGCACGGGGACACTGGTATAAGTGTAACCATTGCGCTTTACAAATGGACTTATTATTATTAATATTTTATTATATCATCAGGATGTAGGACAGATAAATGGTACTGGGGCTATGATGAAGGACTCATGGAGATTGTCAGACAGAACTACAGGTAAGTAGTTGAGTATTGTGCAAAAAGGTGCCAGATGGTCATTCTAGAAGCTAAGAAGGGAACAAGAAATAAAATGGGTATGAAACCCAGAAAGAATTGTTAGGTGAAGCCCAGGCAGAGCATCAAAGAAGAGAGTGTATCAGTGAGTCAAGACTAAAAGACTAAGAAGTGAAGGAAAGTGTCAGGGTGGAGTGTACCAGTCAAAAGGTGGGACAGAGTGGGGCAGAAGGCAATAGGATGAAGTTTGCTGTAATCATGGATGAGGTGAATCAAAGAAAAACTGTGTGACGTCTCTCTCACAAATACTCCTTCACACATCCACCATGTCAACCACATTTTAATACACAATTGTTAACATACTCACGATCACACACTTTCTGATACACATTGCCTCATATTGTCTTATACACTGAGTGCCCTGAAAGAGCCAGGGTCACACATGCTTGCTATTTCACTTACACTGACTCTCACACAGATACACATTTCTAAATTAATAATGGAGGAGCACAGTGGACACAGAACCTTAGGAAAGAGAGCAACTTAGAAACAGGACGGTGCAAAAAGAAAGTGGGGGGACACCAACCAATATCAGAAGCTTTGGTTCATCCCTTCAAGTTTTGCATCAAATTTCAAGAATAAGGGGAGATGCTGAGAGAGCCAACCAAGCTTGCAGGGATTGGATTTTCCACAACTTCTGCCTGCAGTTAAGAAAAGTGTCTAATCAGAAGGGCCCACTGGGGCTGAATTGGACAATCCCACCAAATGAAGCCATTGCATCTTTTAGAGAAACAATTCCCTCCTCCATTTCATCATATAGAGTGTCAGTCTGGTGACCATTTTATTGACTCAGTAGTTCTCAGATAAAGCATGTCATCATTAAAAATGCCTAAGCTATGGTGTTTAGAGGTGTAATTTGGGGCAAACTCTGGTTATGGGATTTTGACAGCGATTACAGCAGCCTTCCAGGTCTAGGCCTATCCTATCCCGTTGAATAGCATGATGACATTTACACAATTTAGAAATAAAGAGCATGTGGCAACTGAACCCCTAGTGTGAACATTTAAAGGTGTAACCTCAGTAGAAATGTGTTCATGGTACTAGTGAGACAAGCATTATCACAGTCATCCCATTTTGGGTTTAAATCCATTGAACAATGAGGAGCTCTCTGGGCACTGTGAAAACTGCATACAGATTGGCATATGAAATGCATATTCTCCACTAATTGGAGTTGAAATGTAGTCATAGACAATACTCCCAACTGCTGAACACACGTTCAGCACATCAATCCCTGTCATATTAAATGCATTGTCATGTGCATCTACTTCCGGCACTCACCGCTGTTGAGCGCCACTGCAATCCAGAAAAAACAATATACTTTGGAGTGAAAGGTGCACCAGAAATGAAGTCGGGATAGCAAGTTTATTCCATCATTCTTCTTTATTTTGTATTTGAAATAAAAGCAGCCAACTCATTTTGTTCCTTTTGCATAAGGAACTTCTTCAGGGCTGAAACAATCACATAAAACAAAATATAACTCATCACATAAGTACACATATAAAAAGACATGATCATTTTTACACATATACATATATACATATACACTCTATACACATTACACAGAGTTTATTTGTTAGAACATTGATATGGCACACACTGGGATTCTGTTTTCAAAGATCAAGTCACTAGACAACCCTCACAATATGTATATACAACTATAGACAGTAATTGATACTGGGCGGAAAGAAAAGACATACACAGATAAAGTACATTTATACACATATATACCGATTCTACACGACGTAAGTGCAGCGTCTATAAATGCTGTCAGTATCCTTATACCTAATAGGTTTGTGGAGGGGGGGAAAATAGGAAGATAAAGAGGTTATATGGATTTACCTAGGAAGCCTAAGAAGTATATCTATGTGCATAGAGAAAATGTTCATAACCAGTCCCCTTATCTATAGATTCTCACCTTGGTCTATCTAGTAGAGTATTCACAATGATCTTTAGTGGTCAAGGTAGTGGTAGTGTAGCCCGGGTATTCACCCAATAATAAGCGTCAGTCAAGTCAAGTCCCTGCTTGAAATCTATAAGCATAACAGTTCTATTAGCCACAGCCATAGTAAATGAAAGTATCATAACAAAGTCCATTACAAAAGTCAAAACAAAAATCAAAACAGCCATGTGGTGAAACCATGATGTTCATATATTAGAAAATCACATCAAAGGGAATAATACATGATTACGTTTCGCCATTCAGGTACCAGACTTGAACCATACCAAAGACCAGAGCAAAAAAATGTAAATCAAGTGCTCCAAACAAGCATAATAACACCTGTTAAGAGTCATGTCCCACAATGTTGGCTGTCAAAGTGGTGCTACCACGCTGAAGCAAATGGTAAAGCCTGCTGGCATACCAATAGGTAGGAGTCCATACCCACTAGGTCATCAATAGTATGTGCTGCTGAATAGGAAATACTGGATTACCATATGAAGAACACACATGTGTACCATTAAATAAACATCAAAGGGATATATAAAAAAGATGTGGCTGATGCATATTGACCATAATGTGGTAGTAGTACGTACTGCGTAATGGGCAGAGTCAGAGATGTTAAAACACAGTGTGACGTGTCACACATCAGTAAGGTACTAATGCGTTCAAAATTGCCTAATTAAAAATGAAAGACCGCCTTGGCCAGTAGACATAATGGGACACAGGCCTATAATTCTGGCCGTTTGGTAGAATCAACCAATGGATACAAATTAAACTTGGTTGCCATATAGATAAACAAAAGAAACACAATATCACTATAGTGTGACAAACATCACTAAGTTATTACTGAGTATGTAATTTGCCGTTGTAGAAAGAAAGGACGGCATTAGCCCATAAGCACAATGTGCTCATGCCCATAATCGTGGCCATTAGTAATACACAGAGCTTATAAGTAGATAAGTTCCCATGTAGGTACAAAGAGGTAAAATCGCAAATGGCCCCTGATGCGGTAAAAATTCACAAAATATATGCCCTTTGCAAGAATGACCCCAGGTCAAAATTAAAAACAGAAGCCAGAATAAAACTAGGAACTATCCGAGTTTCCCATACCCTGGCAATAGACAGCCATAGACCATGACCGCAATAACATGATTGTAGGCCAACAGTAGATCGGACCACTTTTTAAAAGCCCAAGCTGAAAAGTAAAGCTGCGTGAATAAAACA
This sequence comes from Lissotriton vulgaris, assembly GCF_964263255.1. Taxonomy (NCBI): domain Eukaryota; kingdom Metazoa; phylum Chordata; class Amphibia; order Caudata; family Salamandridae; genus Lissotriton; species Lissotriton vulgaris. Next base: position 88,368 of record NW_028255277.1, read on the forward strand.
CACACTTACCCAGGTCCTCCGTGTTTCCCGGTTATGGCATATTCACCAGATACGAAGTATGTGTCCACACGCCATAATCAAACAAATAAACCGGAAGAGTTACAGCCGCAGTGTGTCCATAGGGGCTTAGGGGCGTAGCCCCACTAAGCCTGGACGCACCATGGCAACTTACAAGCTTAGCTCCTATTACTGTAAACGTTCTCAAATTAGCGCCACAGCGCAGCATGGGACATGGGGACAGGCAATGCTAACTTATGCGGTGCGGTACGGAGCGCACAGGGGTTGGGGGGCGGGTCTGCTGGTCTGCTGCAGCTTGAGTGACAGTCTGCAGCAGGACAGCAGCACTGTGCACATGAGGAATTTTGGGCTATTACTTGCCCGAGCATGCGCAACAAACAGTTCCACATAGAGACTTAGAGAGAGGGTCAGAAGGGGCCGGGGGTGCTGCTTTAGCTGGGCCCCGGGTTTTACAAAGGCGCCAGGGCGAGCAATCACTGTGCCCCCCTAGCCAATCCTGCCGCTGCATGCAGCTCCAGGATTGGCTGGTCCACAGCGCAACATCCATTATTGGATGCCGTGCGTGGGTGGGGGCAGAGTGGCAGACACTGCTCAGTATTGCATATATCATGGCCAATCACTGTGTGACTTCAGCATGAAGCCATGCAGTGATTGGCCATTCGGGGGGACGCACGTGCCGTGACGTTCTGAAGTTACTTGTTGTTTCTGTTTCTATTCAGAACTTAGTCGTCGTTGCCACGTGCAGAGCCAGCAGCCTGAGCCCCGCAGACGTCCGACCGACGGTCCACACACCACAGTCACGTCACAGTTCAATCACTGAGACACAGGTGGGGGCGTGCTGCATATATTTTTAACGATTCAGAAAAGGGGGTGGTGATGAACAGAGTGTCTGAATTAAGCAGACCACTCTTACCCAGTCCAAAGTTCAGGGCTTGATCCATCACCGTTATTTAGCTCACTGCACCATCCCAGCTCAGAACCTGGCTATGTGCAAATTAGTCTGTCCCTGGCCCAGTGCATCATGGGAACAGGGCAGACCAAACTACCAAGCCAATTCTTCACCGGAAAGGAGACAAGCTTCCGGGGACCGGTTTCTGGCATTTTGTCCACCATAAGCGTGGGAGGGTATACTCAGATGTGAGTCCCTTGCTCATTGCACCATCAGGATTCAAGCAAGCCGGGCCGATGACGGCTGTAATGCCAGAAACCGGTCCCCGGAAGCTTGTTTCCTTCCCAGTGAAACAATTGGCTTGATAGTTTGGTTTGCCCTGTTCCCATTATGCACTGGGACAGGGACAGACTAATTTGCATGTAGCCAGGTTCTGGGCTGGGATGGTGCAGTGAGCTAAAAAACGGTGATGGATCAAGCCCTGATCTGTTGACTGGGAAGGAGCATTCTGCTTAATTCAGAAACTCTGTCCATCACCACCCCCTTTTCTGAATCGTTTTGTCCACCATAAGCGTGGAAGGGTATACTCAGTTGTGAGTCCCTTGCTCATTGCACCATCAGGATTCAAGCAAGCCGGGCCGATGATGGCTGTAATGCCAGAAACCGGTCCCCGGTAGCTTGTTTCCTTCCCAGTGAAAGAATTGGCTTGGTAGTTTGGTTTGCCCTGTTCCCATGATGCACTGGGACAGGGACAGACTAATTTGCATGTAGCCATTTTCTGAGCTGGGATGGTGCAGTGAGCTAAAAAACGGTGATGGATCAAGCCCTGATCTGTTGACTGGGTAGGAGTATTCTGCTTAATTCAGAAACTCTGTCCATCACCACCCCCTTTTCTGAACCATATATTTTTAATTCATTTCTGCTCTGCTGTTGCGGTTTTTTGTATAGCCTGTCGTCGCAGCTTGAGCCTCTAATATAAGCAGTTTCACCCTCCCCATACCCGAAGCACTGCCACTGTCTTAATGCTTGCAATAGTGTCTGAGTGAGACAGCAGTTCTCATCTGTATCCCCATCAGATCCATCCCTTTAGGGTGTGCTCAATGCATGTAGCGCCCTCAGATCTGCCCCAATACCGCATTAAAACTAAAAGGTGTCCTTACCTCTGCACCACCTACAAATAGGCCCGGACCCGTGATAAATCCATTTGCACGGTCCCTCTGCACTGCAGACGTTACTATTCGTCTCAAGAACGTTTTCTTCATAGAACATAGCTATATGGTTTTCACAGAATTATATCAAGCCAGCAGCGCATTACCACTGTCTGTGTGAGGTTTGGGTAAACAAAAAGACTGTGGTTTACGTGGAATGCAGAAATAAGCAGATGGAAATATTACTGAATCTGAGTTCACGTGATCCACGCTGCCTTTTGAAGAATGACAATTGCACAATTTAAAAACACTGTTGTATGCCAAGTAGGAGTTGTTGGTAATCTAATCCAAGCGCCGCTACATTTTAAAGATGTGCCCCATACACGTTTTCTTGCTAACTGCACTTGGTAAAAGGTCACTCAAAGTGTCACACACGATAGCCTTAAAATGTCACTCATGACTGAGCACAGTAATGTACAGAAATATCACTCAGACGCATCCTTCCTGAGCACTTTGTAGCTATGCCTCCGGTTAATGAAAATATATCACTATGCTGGGTTGTACCTGCACACTTATCGGAGTGCCTTCCATAATTATGCAGATGCAAGTAAATATGACGCAGAGCCGATGTCAAATGACTGGAATATGCTCCAGGGCACACCGGAGAGGGCACTGAAGTCCCTTTGTTATATGACTTGTCTTCCTGATACGTGTTTCTGTTGAAACAACAGAATAATTGAAAAAGCAGCAGGACAAGACACAAGAGGGCACTACAGTCTGATAAATTGGTACAAGCATGTTCTAATGATATGTATCGATTAACCTCCTAATAAGAACTTGCTATTGATCCGTTGCTGTTTGTCTCCCACTCATGTTATAGCCCTGATTGATTAGTGATGTCTGCTTTAATGAGTCTGTGCAAACCTAAGACTGGGCGCCGAATTCTGGAACTTTACTATTCTCATATATAATCTGACTGCTGTTGGGTGTTAGTGCTAGAAACTCCTCGTCTCTAATATCCTTCCTGTATTTGTAGCCCAGAAACATTATAATAGTTGGGAACTTAACAAGAGCACGTCACCCCATTTCACATCTGCCCTTGTACTTTAATTGCCATAGGCACACTTCAGATACCGTGTACTCCTGGGCTCTTTTCTGGAGCACTGCATATCTGCCCTGTGGTACATCAGAATTACCCCCAGTACTCCCCCGGTTAATTCCATCCACTGTACCCACTGCCCCATGACCCTTTAAACTGCCCCAATGCCCCTCACCTCTTTTCACATCCTAACCTGATGATGAGGTATCCTTTTTGTGTGGAGTTTTCACTGTTTTGCACAAACACTTTCCACATTGCCTCCATGTTAAGCCTGAGTGCTATTTACCAAGCTAACAGGAGGTTAAATGGTGTGTGAAATGAGTGTTCATGTGCTAAGTGTAAGGTCGCAATCGATTGTTCTATGATCTGCAAGACGGGTCTTAAAAGTTACCTTTTTTTTTGAGAGGCCAGTGAAAAGACTTTGAGTGGTTCAAAACATGGCTGAAACCTGGTTCAAAACACGGCAAGAGCACTATTTTTCATTAGACCAGATAAGGCACAGTTACTTAGAAGCTTACCACAGAAATGTTGTTTTTGCACTGGTGGTGGCCATTGGCCGGTCTGTGGAAATGGTGGTTTTCACGTTGCATACAATGTTGGGGCACATTACCCCCGCATGGATTTTAATCTTTATTCTAAGGTTTATTTAGTCATTAGTAATGGTAATGTAATGAAATTGGTGCTCATGTAAAGCGCTCTGATACTCGATGTCTTGTGTCTAGTTCACTGTATAAAACAAAAAATAGAAAAATCAGTTGTTGGCCTATATATGGAGGTGCGTTGGCAGTCTGGCAGAGCTACCCTATGTTTGTGGTCCCAGTAATGAACAGGGCAGCAGGCGGCATCGCTGAAGGTTAATGTGCCTGCTGCAAAGAAGATGTACCTGATGCAGATCACAACATGTGCATATGATGTAAATAGGTCAGAGAGTCACTGCTTTTGTACGAGAGATCCTTTTGTTACTTGCAGTTTGTAAGTTAAAATCCTAACATACAACAGCAAGCTATTAACTATCATCTAAGAGCTGCAAGCAAACTGCAAGGAAAGAATTGGAGTGTTATGTTTTTTTCCCACAGTCTTTGTTGGATTACCCTAGTGTTGCAAAAATAAATTGTTATCTTTTTATTTTCAGCTTCTGGTAAAGCCTGACAACCTGAAACATTACCACATTTTTGGGCAATTTTTCGGCAAACAACAAGAGGACCCCAACCTCCTTTGCTGCTCTTTCACCCCCGCTACTACCCAGCAAACACCAGTGTTAAAGCTAAGGAAACTGATGCTATATTTTTTTACATGCTTTGTGAAGGCTGTTTCCCAACTGCTATGCAACTTCTTCTACTCTTAGAGCTGAGATTTTCATGAAAGTCTTATAGTCTGAATTCAGCACCTGAGCGTAATAGGACGGAATGTATAAAGCTCTGTGGTTATACTGAATAAGCTGCTACCTATGTTATGCCATCTATTAATGTCATAACTGCACTTTTACAATTGCTTTATTAACCTTCCTGCTTTCTCAAATTTGCTTCAAAATGCACGATTTTTCTTCTCTTTTTTCAAAACTTTCTCGGTGGGGGGGTTACCCCTCAATCTCCCTTTATGGGGTTTGGGCTCGCTCCGCTCGCTCGCAACGCGTCAGTATGCAAATCAATTTGCGCCACACCACTTTCAAATGTCACCAGCCGCCCCTGAAGAGTTAGTCGTCATCAACGTCACACGCCTGTCGCGGGTCGGCGTTGCTCTGAAGACGGCACAAGGTAACACCATATGGAGTGCCCGAGAAAGTACAAAGATTTTAATAATGAGAAACCAGTGTACTGTATTAAAAAAATATATATAACTATACCAGCAGCGAAATAGGAGTCAAAGGCCTTCCAATATAATAGAAGGTTAAATCCTTTATTATCAAATAGGGACGGATGTTTCCAAGGCACAAATGTTATGTTTATATATTCAAGCTTGCCATACCTATTGGGTCTTGCGACTGTATTGTTGGGCCTAAGGCCCACATGGCACGGAATGACGGACACTAACACAGTGTAGTATAGTGAGATAACTGGCCGCAAGCACGTGCACCCGGGCCCTTTTATTAGCGGGGTCACGTCACTCGTGAAACCCTTGATGAATGGGTGTGGGGTGCAGTGTGTCCAGCCCTTGAGGGAATGGCTGGGATAACAACTTCCTGCGGGACACTAGAACGTGTCTCTCAGGATACTACATTCCTCCCCAACTTTATTGAGGAACAAACAAAAATGCTAGCCCAACCTGTGGGGATAAAACAAACAGTTAACTGGTTACCACAGGGTCCATCAGTCTCTAGAGTCAGGTAGCAGGACGGCAGCAGACCTGGGTTGTTGATTTTGCTTGCAGCAGAACCTTCTCGGTGGGCACCGTAGTTTAACCTGAGGGCCTCAGGACACGACCGCTGGCCGGGAGACGTCCTCTGCATGCCGACAGTTTGTTGATGGTGATATGTCTTGCTGCCTTGCCTGGTTTCCACTTTGCTGACATCCGTGATGGTCTGTGGTGGGTTCTAACAGTTCATTGTAGTGGGCTGTGTCATAAAGATGGATGGAAGCCTACAGGAGAATTCACCGAGGAGTGGCTGGGCCGACTGTCCTTGTTGAACGGCTGGGCTGTGACCGGAAACTTGTCGGTGGAGCAGAGTCTTTACTCGCTCTCCCGCCTGGGGAGGCCCGTTGTCGGGGTTGCTGTGGGACTGTAGGAGGGCTGCGCTCAGGGCTGCTTGTGTGCCATCTGGGGGCAGCTGCAGGACCGCTGAGGAGCCATTACTTATTCGCACGCCCAACTCCCACAGGTGGATGAGTCTCGGCCAAGACTTGCCTTCGCTGCTGCGGTTTTGGTGTAGGCCAGGTTCACAGGTGGCCTCTGGTTTCTTTTGTCTGCTGGTGTGGCAACGGTGCAGGACTCCAGTCGGCCGATCTTCTGGGGTTGGTGATTTTTGACACAGGTGATGATGACTGGCGTGATAGCGGGTGCCATCCATGTGGTGACTTGGGATGACAGGTGGTGGTGGCTTGCTGGGAGTGTTGGATGTCCGGAGGGACTTGGCAGCCATGTGCCTCTGCCTTGCTCAGCTGGAGTGTCTGTGGTGGCTTGACACGTAGAGTATGGGGATCCTCTCTTGCCTGGCTTGGGGCCACTGCTGACTCCATCTTGAGGCGGTGTGAGGACGGACACTCTGTGCTGACCTTCACCCTTGGCATCTGCGGACAGGAGCAGGGATGCGCTTGACTTAGACTGCCGCCGCTCAGAGGCGGACGGTCGCCTGGGAAGCGTTAGGAAGAGACGCAGTTGGCGCTAGCTGCGGCTTACGTTCGGTTCACCCATGAGGCTTTATCCAGGGACGAGGTCTGCCTTGGTGGCTGTCTGGTGTGTCAGGGTGTGCTCTTGGCTGGCTGTGAGTCTTCGGTCTTCTCCCTTATTTGGCTTGTTCAGCCCACCTGTGTTCCTCTGGACTTCGGGGTGACAGGGCTGTCACTCTTCTTCTTTTCTTCGAGGGCGTTGTGCTGGGACCTCGAGGCATTGCTGTCATGGCGCCGGCTTCTGCCTTCGCTCAGGCGTGCTTATCTGGACTAGTCACTTGGTGACGTGCTCCTTGCCTGCTGGGCGTCGTGACATCCGGTTGTTGGTCGCTGTTCGGTGGAGCGCATGGTGCTGTGGCGGCCTGCCACGTGGGGTGTGTGACTCCGCTCTTGCCAATCTTGGGTCGCGGCCGACTCCGTCTTGAGGCAGTGTGAGGGAGGACACTATGTGTGGTCTTTGGCCTACTGCAGGGCTTCGCTGGGGTGGTGGAGACGTGGGTGATCTCCTACCTGCCTTCAGCAGTGTTTCTTTGTGGAGATGTATCCTGGGTGCTGTCTGTGCAGTTAGGTTCACTGGCGCAGCTTTATGCATTTTACTCGCATTGCGTGCTCTATCTCCTTGGATGCTTTTCCTGGCATTTGGGGTGCCTGTATCACGGGAAGAGCAAATGATGCAATGTCTGCGCTGTTGGTGGTGGTTTTGAGCGGCCACAGGTGGTGCATGTTCTGCACCAGTGTGTTCTTGCACTGTCGACGGAGGCAGTTCCCATGAGGGGATGCAGTTCTGGCTGGCTTCCCCTTGTGCTGTTGATGACTGTCCGTGGCTGTCTGAGCTTCTTTATGGGTCTCTTGTACCATCTGGCTGTACCCCCCTTTCGTGGTTTCTGCACTGACGTATAAGCCTAGCCGAAGTGGGGTCCCTGATCAGTTACGGGAAACGTGTCTGCCTTTGTTCCTGCTAGCAAGCTGCCCCCCCTCTGGTGGCTCAGTGTGAGGACCGTGGAGGGGGCCCTCCGTGTTCGCAGCAGTTTTCACATTGGTCTCCGCGCTGCGGCGGTCTTGTGCAAGTGATGGCTTTTCTGAATCGGGTTTGTCCGGGGGAGCACTGGTGTGGCTGGATTGTGGGGGCAGGGGAGGCTTTTCCACATGGTGTTGGTTCACCCAGGCCTCCCTCGGGTGCTTACTACTCCCACGTTGTCTGTCAGTGATCAGCGTGGCCTGTGGCCACAGGGTGGTGCAGCAGGTGTTTCCAAAGAGGGCACCGTCGTCTTCCTGGTACTAAGGGCCTTTGGAGACGTGGCAGCTTCTGCGGTGTCATTTACTGCCTATTGGGTGTTGCAGTGTCAGTAAGTGGTTGTTAGGTGGCTCAGGGCTTGCTCCACATCAGCCTTGACTACCCTGGCTTAAGTCCACTCTGGCAGCATTGGCTTTCTGTCTGGTTCAGGGAATTGTTCCTTACGATCAGTGGTGGCCTTCTGAGCTGGGCCCTACTCCGACCCCAGTGTCGGAGGTGAAAAATCTAGGGGTCTGGTTGGACGCTGGCCTCACCTTTGTAGGGCATACCAAAAAAAACGCAGCCTGTTGCTTTGGACTGTTAAGAGGTTTAAAACCAGTTCTTAAATTCTTTGACGCCCCAACCAGACAGCTTGTAGTCCAGGCAACTATCATCTCCCGCATGGACTACGCTAGCTCTCTTCTGGCTGGGGCCAACCAGGCTGAGCTAACCCGTCTGCAGCGGGTTCAAAACGCCGCGGCTAGAGCCATTGTTGGCCTACCCAGATTCTGCCCGGTGGCGAATGTCCTCCGCTCCCTGCATTGGCTCCCTGTCAGGAAGCGTATTCTTTTTAAGGTCCTTTGTTTGACCTTCAAAATCTTAAGAGGTATAGGCCCTGAAATTTTGTCCAACTGTATCTCTTTTTATGTTCCCACCCGTAACCTCCGATCCCAAAGCCAGGCCCTTGCTGTAGTCCCCAGATTCAGACTCAGCCGGATGGGGGGTCGTTCCTTCAGGGTGAAAGCTGCACTAATTTGGAACACCCTCCCAGTTGAAATCCGTCTGCTTGAGGACCTGTTGTCTTTTCGGAGAGCCATTAAAACTTTCCTGTTTTAGTTCTTCCTTTTAGGTCCTTCTTTTCCTGTTGTGTTATGTTTCTCCTTGTCTCTGCGCCGGGACGCTCCTTGGCTGGAGTCGCAGTGCGCATAATAAATTAATATAACATAACATAACATAACTTGTTGAGGGCTGTGTCTTTGCAAGGTGAGACCCATTTGCTAGGTGCATAAGGCTTGTGTGTGGTTTATTTACCTCTGGTAGTAGGTTGGGCGGTGATCAGAGACAGAGATCTCTTTCGGCGTTGCAGGGTGATTTCCGTGTCCTGCTGGCTCTTGTGTTTGCCCGGTGCTGGTATACAGTCTATGCAGTGTGGCTACTTGGCCACCAGGTGACATTGCCGCTGCTTTCCAGGCCGTGGCAGCGTTCCTCTTGTTGCAGGCCATGGGGAATGTCCGCGTAGAGACAGTCACTCCGGTGGTGGCTCCCCTCCACCACCCGTGGCAGATGCGGCGCCGCTCGTGTCAGCTGAGCGGCACTGCAGGCACCTCACAGGCCAGAGCTCTCTCCGCTGGAACCGCGCCCGATCAGAGCTGTCGATGCGGGCAGGGTATGTAGTGCTGGACAGCAGGTCCTCTCTCTGGGCAGTCCAACGGGCCGACCTCAGCACATGTTTATTTCACTCCCCTGATTCCTGCCTGGCTGTCCTGTTAGCACAGCGTGCCACTCCTGATTGTGCAGGCGGTGCAGGCAGGCTGCAGGAGCATGATGACTGCCTTGCGGGACGGCAGGGGTGACTTTCCCTTCTCCTCCACGCGCCGGCAGGGGTCGTGGCTGGCAGTTGTGTGGACTGCGAGACGCGGCTTGGCTGCGAGCTCTCGCCTCCTTCAGGAGTCTGTGGGATTCAACAATGCAACAGCGAAGTGGCCTCTAAGTCCCACGGGCGGCACCCATGGAGGGAAGTGTCCTCAGGTCTGGTGAGTCCCCGCAGTGCCAGACGCAGATGGGCTGTGCAGGGTGCAGCGTGGCATGCAGGGCTGGCGTAGTCACAGCGTCTCCTTGTAGTGCTGCAGACGCAGGGAGGGCTGTCTGTGGAGCAGTGCTTTGCTCACGCGTGGCAGGGATGCTGTGAGGGGCACTGTGCAGTTGGCATTGCGGGGCTCTTCACTTTCGGCGGCGATTGCCGGAGTGTGGTGGTGGCTCTATTGCAAGAATAGGGAGGGGGCTCACAGTTTCTCTGCCATTCCGGCAGGTGCTGCGGTGTGTCCGTCCACTCCCCCTCCTTGCCAGAACTTCCGTGGGTGGAAGACAACCAGTATCCATGTCATCCTTCTTGCAAGCAGAGAGGCGCATGGCAAGGTGGAGCGCGACCTTCCCTGCAGTCACGGGTGGCGGCCCATATCCTCCTCACGACGGACGAGAGAGCACTGAGCAGCAGGCGTGCGGGGTTGGCTACCCACCTCGTCGCCAGTGTAGTGTTGGGCCTAAGGCCCACATGGCACGGAATGACGGACACTAACACAGTGTAGTATAGTGAGATAACTGGCCCTGATCACGTGCACCTGGACCCTTTTATTAGCGGGGTCTCGTCACTCGTGACACCCGTGATGAATTGGTGTGGGGTGCAGTGTGTCCAGCCCTCGAGGGAGTGGCTGGGACAACAACTTCCTTCGGGACACTAGAACGTGTCTCGCAGGATACTACAGTGACCTGCCCCCAGCTGTCCCTGACCGCGAGCCCTCGCACAAGGTTCTATGACGTATATATGTTCTACCTTAGAACCTAGGCGAGGGCGACGGTTAGGGACAGTTGGCGAAAAGCTGTTGTGCGGTTCGGACGCCTGCGATGTCATTGCCACTTCTCTTCAATAAAATACGGACTTACTTATCAGTTCCAACTTTGTATCATCTTTACAATTTGGCAACGACCGCTTTGACACCGCTGAGTACCTGCGTGTGTAGCCCTTGCACACTCCTGACTGCTTCCACCTCCCCGCCTTCGTCAACTTCAGCCGTCCAGTTTCTCCGGTTCGTGTGGGGATCTTCGATCATCAATCTGCCAACTAGCACTTTATCTCTGCACTGCTTTATTGGCTGTTGAGCGACAATGAAAATGTGGACATCGTTTTGCTTCAGAATCTTCACAAAGTGAGATTAGCACCAGTTGCATGCACGTTGTGGTGTTGTGTTCTGCTAAACCTTCACTTTTAAAATTCTGGCATGCCGCACTTCTTTTAACCTGCTGGTCTCACAAATTCTCCTGAGGAATTCACACCTCTGCCTGCGTATATTGTATTGTTTTTTCAACGAGCGAATAATTAACTTAGTGTGAGAATTTTTTTTATGAGGAGATGTGAAAGTAAATTAAGACTCGAAAGTAACCTCGCTGACCTTTATGCTGTCACTGTTTCTCCTCATACTGCCAACTGCTCACTATTGAAACCATTGCGCAGCTCTGCTTAGCGTGTGACGTCAGTAGAACGCACGCATTGGCGGACATCTTATATTTGAATATGGAGCTACCATTTTAAAACTGCTCCATCTGAATCACAAGAACTACGCTTGTCGTTACGTTACGGAGTGCGTGTACCTTCCAGTGATACGAACACTTTAGATTAATTAAAGAAAATTCATCTTAATTATTAACTCACAGCGATGCGCACACTAAGCGCACATTTAAATGTGTTTCCTGCATCCTTTTATCCTACAATTTTGTGCCCGGTATCTACATGTACATGGTGACATGCGCGCTTTCTAATGGATTTCCTCATCAGTAATACACACACTTATTAGTGGAATCTCTGTCATGTGTCACCTACATACCTACAGTGATGCGTACACTTCCAAGTGCGTTTCTTCTTCAGTGATTCACACACTTCAGGTCTTCAGAACTGCAGGTCACGTTGACGTTTATACCAATGCACTTGAGGATTTAACTAATTACTTTAAGCCCACTGTGTATGTATCAGTCCACAGGTACAAATTTTTCCATCGCAAACAAGGCTCTGATGAATCAATTGATGACTTTGTGTCCACACTCAAAAACATAGCTCTGTCTTGTCGATTTGAGGCCTTACATGATGAGTTTATTCTGGACCAAATAGTTATGCGAGCTGCGAATCGCAACATTCAAGAGAGATTGTGGTGCTAAGGTGAATTGCCCCTTCAAGAAGTAATTGACATTGTCAAAAGTTTGGAACTTACTCATAGGTGTGCTAAAACCGGCCTTTCTGATGACAAGCAAAAAAAGGAAGGTGATGAGCAGCCTATTGTTGCCAAAGTCAAAGGTTCAAAACATGCTGTAAAGAAAGTCACTCCTGACTCTTTCGAAAGGAAAGATTGTGACGCCAAAGTAATGTTATCTGGAAACAGGAAATGTTATAGATGAGATAGCAGGTTTCATTTAGCGGACATTAAGACTTGTCCTGCTATTAAGCTAAAATTTTTGGTCATTATGTCAAAATGTGCCATGCTAAACCCAAAAAATACTCTAATGTGAAGTTCATTGAGCAGGAAGAACAAGATGATACATACTCTTCTGATGACGAAGATTTGAATCTTTTTGTTTTATTAATTGATGATGACATACTGAATGTAAATGGCAAGAGTAAGAAACCAATGTGTAACCTAAATATTGGTGGAGTGGATATTTCCATAGTGGCGGATTCTGGTTTACCTTATACTATTGTTAATAAGTCTGTCTGGGAGGAAAAGTTTGAATCTGTTTTAGGGAATGATTTGGTTGATCCTGATATTTCCCCCAAAACTTTTACTGGGGAACCAATTGATATTACAGAGAACTCAACTTCTCATTTAAGGACCGTCATACCGTAAGTACATTGTATGTATCTGCAGTAGGTCCTTCAGTGCTTCGGTGTATGGACCAAGGTAAACTCAATATAATGCTCGACCCTAACAGTCCAGACCCAGTACTTTCATTACAAACTGAAAGTGAGTACAAAAAACAATTGCTAAGAGGTTCCCTAAAGTATTTTCTGAGAAAGTAGGGACATGGAAAGGTTTCCACCATAAAATCATACTCAAGGAAAATGCTGTGTCTTGCCTACAAAAATCCAGGAATAATCCCTTCTCTATCAGGGATGATGTTAAGTCTGAACTTCTTAGACTAAAGGAATCTGGTATAATTCAACCCTTTGAGTCAGCAGAATGGGTCGCACCTTTGGTTTGCGCGAGAAGATCCAATGGCAAACTTCGTTTGTGTGTGGATCTCCGTGATGTACCCCCCTTTCGTGGTTTCTGCACTGACGTATAAGCCTAGCCGAAGTGGGGTCCCTGATCAGTTACGGGAAACGTGTCTGCCTTTGTTCCTGCTAGCAAGCTGCCCCCCCTCTGGTGGCTCAGTGTGAGGACCGTGGAGGGGGCCCTCCGTGTTCGCAGCAGTTTTCACATTGGTCTCCGCGCTGCGGCGGTCTTGTGCAAGTGATGGCTTTTCTGAATCGGGTTTGTCCGGGGGAGCACTGGTGTGGCTGGATTGTGGGGGCAGGGGAGGCTTTTCCACATGGTGTTGGTTCACCCAGGCCTCCCTCGGGTGCTTACTACTCCCACGTTGTCTGTCAGTGATCAGCGTGGCCTGTGGCCACAGGGTGGTGCAGCAGGTGTTTCCAAAGAGGGCACCGTCGTCTTCCTGGTACTAAGGGCCTTTGGAGACGTGGCAGCTTCTGCGGTGTCATTTACTGCCTATTGGGTGTTGCAGTGTCAGTAAGTGGTTGTTAGGTGGCTCAGGGCTTGCTCCACATCAGCCTTGACTACCCTGGCTTAAGTCCACTCTGGCAGCATTGGCTTTCTGTCTGGTTCAGGGAATTGTTCCTTACGATCAGTGGTGGCCTTCTGAGCTGGGCCCTACTCCGACCCCAGTGTCGGAGGTGAAAAATCTAGGGGTCTGGTTGGACGCTGGCCTCACCTTTGTAGGGCATACCAAAAAAAACGCAGCCTGTTGCTTTGGACTGTTAAGAGGTTTAAAACCAGTTCTTAAATTCTTTGACGCCCCAACCAGACAGCTTGTAGTCCAGGCAACTATCATCTCCCGCATGGACTACGCTAGCTCTCTTCTGGCTGGGGCCAACCAGGCTGAGCTAACCCGTCTGCAGCGGGTTCAAAACGCCGCGGCTAGAGCCATTGTTGGCCTACCCAGATTCTGCCCGGTGGCGAATGTCCTCCGCTCCCTGCATTGGCTCCCTGTCAGGAAGCGTATTCTTTTTAAGGTCCTTTGTTTGACCTTCAAAATCTTAAGAGGTATAGGCCCTGAAATTTTGTCCAACTGTATCTCTTTTTATGTTCCCACCCGTAACCTCCGATCCCAAAGCCAGGCCCTTGCTGTAGTCCCCAGATTCAGACTCAGCCGGATGGGGGGTCGTTCCTTCAGGGTGAAAGCTGCACTAATTTGGAACACCCTCCCAGTTGAAATCCGTCTGCTTGAGGACCTGTTGTCTTTTCGGAGAGCCATTAAAACTTTCCTGTTTTAGTTCTTCCTTTTAGGTCCTTCTTTTCCTGTTGTGTTATGTTTCTCCTTGTCTCTGCACAGGGACGCTCCTTGGCTGGAGTCGCAGTGCGCATAATAAATTAATATAACATAACATAACATAACTTGTTGAGGGCTGTGTCTTTGCAAGGTGAGACCCATTTGCTAGGTGCATAAGGCTTGTGTGTGGTTTATTTACCTCTGGTAGTAGGTTGGGCGGTGATCAGAGACAGAGATCTCTTTCGGCGTTGCAGGGTGATTTCCGTGTCCTGCTGGCTCTTGTGTTTGCCCGGTGCTGGTATACAGTCTATGCAGTGTGGCTACTTGGCCACCAGGTGACATTGCCGCTGCTTTCCAGGCCGTGGCAGCGTTCCTCTTGTTGCAGGCCATGGGGAATGTCCGCGTAGAGACAGTCACTCCGGTGGTGGCTCCCCTCCACCACCCGTGGCAGATGCGGCGCCGCTCGTGTCAGCTGAGCGGCACTGCAGGCACCTCACAGGCCAGAGCTCTCTCCGCTGGAACCGCGCCCGATCAGAGCTGTCGATGCGGGCAGGGTATGTAGTGCTGGACAGCAGGTCCTCTCTCTGGGCAGTCCAACGGGCCGACCTCAGCACATGTTTATTTCACTCCCCTGATTCCTGCCTGGCTGTCCTGTTAGCACAGCGTGCCACTCCTGATTGTGCAGGCGGTGCAGGCAGGCTGCAGGAGCATGATGACTGCCTTGCGGGACGGCAGGGGTGACTTTCCCTTCTCCTCCACGCGCCGGCAGGGGTCGTGGCTGGCAGTTGTGTGGACTGCGAGACGCGGCTTGGCTGCGAGCTCTCGCCTCCTTCAGGAGTCTGTGGGATTCAACAATGCAACAGCGAAGTGGCCTCTAAGTCCCACGGGCGGCACCCATGGAGGGAAGTGTCCTCAGGTCTGGTGAGTCCCCGCAGTGCCAGACGCAGATGGGCTGTGCAGGGTGCAGCGTGGCATGCAGGGCTGGCGTAGTCACAGCGTCTCCTTGTAGTGCTGCAGACGCAGGGAGGGCTGTCTGTGGAGCAGTGCTTTGCTCACGCGTGGCAGGGATGCTGTGAGGGGCACTGTGCAGTTGGCATTGCGGGGCTCTTCACTTTCGGCGGCGATTGCCGGAGTGTGGTGGTGGCTCTATTGCAAGAATAGGGAGGGGGCTCACAGTTTCTCTGCCATTCCGGCAGGTGCTGCGGTGTGTCCGTCCACTCCCCCTCCTTGCCAGAACTTCCGTGGGTGGAAGACAACCAGTATCCATGTCATCCTTCTTGCAAGCAGAGAGGCGCATGGCAAGGTGGAGCGCGACCTTCCCTGCAGTCACGGGTGGCGGCCCATATCCTCCTCACGACGGACGAGAGAGCACTGAGCAGCAGGCGTGCGGGGTTGGCTACCCACCTCGTCGCCAGTGTAGTGTTGGGCCTAAGGCCCACATGGCACGGAATGACGGACACTAACACAGTGTAGTATAGTGAGATAACTGGCCCTGATCACGTGCACCTGGACCCTTTTATTAGCGGGGTCTCGTCACTCGTGACACCCGTGATGAATTGGTGTGGGGTGCAGTGTGTCCAGCCCTCGAGGGAGTGGCTGGGACAACAACTTCCTTCGGGACACTAGAACATGTCTCGCAGGATACTACAGTGACCTGCCCCCAGCTGTCCCTGACCGCGAGCCCTCGCACAAGGTTCTATGACGTATATATGTTCTACCTTAGAACCTAGGCGAGGGCGACGGTTAGGGACAGTTGGCGAAAAGCTGTTGTGCGGTTCGGACGCCTGCGATGTCATTGCCACTTCTCTTCAATAAAATACGGACTTACTTATCAGTTCCAACTTTGTATCATCTTTACAATTTGGCAACGACCGCTTTGACACCGCTGAGTACCTGCGTGTGTAGCCCTTGCACACTCCTGACTGCTTCCACCTCCCCGCCTTCGTCAACTTCAGCCGTCCAGTTCCTCCGGTTCGTGTGGGGATCTTCGATCATCAATCTGCCAACTAGCACTTTATCTCTGCACTGCTTTATTGGCTGTTGAGCGACAATGAAAACGTGGACATCGTTTTGCTTCAGAATCTTCACAAAGTGAGATTAGCACCAGTTGCATGCACGTTGTGGTGTTGTGTTCTGCTAAACCTTCACTTTTAAAATTCTGGCATGCCGCACTTCTTTTAACCTGCTGGTCTCACAAATTCTCCTGAGGAATTCACACCTCTGCCTGCGTATATTGTATTGTTTTTTCAACGAGCGAATAATTAACTTAGTGTGAGAATTTTTTTTATGAGGAGATGTGAAAGTAAATTAAGACTCGAAAGTAACGTCGCTGACCTTTATGCTGTCACTGTTTCTCCTCATACTGCCAACTGCTCACTATTGAAACCATTGCGCAGCTCTGCTTAGCGTGTGACGTCAGTAGAACGCACGCATTGGCGGACATCTTATATTTGAATATGGAGCTACCATTTTAAAACTGCTCCATCTGAATCACAAGAACTACGCTTGTCGTTACGTTACGGAGTGCGTGTACCTTCCAGTGATACGAACACTTTAGATTAATTAAAGAAAATTCATCTTAATTATTAACTCACAGCGATGCGCACACTAAGCGCACATTTAAATGTGTTTCCTGCATCCTTGTATCCTACAATTTTGTGCCCGGTATCTACATGTACATGGTGACATGCGCGCTTTCTAATGGATTTCCTCATCAGTAATACACACACTTATTAGTGGAATCTCTGTCATGTGTCACCTACATACCTACAGTGATGCGTACACTTCCAAGTGCGTTTCTTCTTCAGTGATTCACACACTTCAGGTCTTCAGAACTGCAGGTCACGTTGACGTTTATACCAATGCACTTGAGGATTTAACTAATTACTTTAAGCCCACTGTGTATGTATCAGTCCACAGGTACAAATTTTTCCATCGCAAACAAGGCTCTGATGAATCAATTGATGACTTTGTGTCCACACTCAAAAACATAGCTCTGTCTTGTCGATTTGAGGCCTTACATGATGAGTTTATTCTGGACCAAATAGTTATGCGAGCTGCGAATCGCAACATTCAAGAGAGATTGTGGTGCTAAGGTGAATTGCCCCTTCAAGAAGTAATTGACATTGTCAAAAGTTTGGAACTTACTCATAGGTGTGCTAAAACCGGCCTTTCTGATGACAAGCAAAAAAAGGAAGGTGATGAGCAGCCTATTGTTGCCAAAGTCAAAGGTTCAAAACATGCTGTAAAGAAAGTCACTCCTGACTCTTTCGAAAGGAAAGATTGTGACGCCAAAGTAATGTTATCTGGAAACAGGAAATGTTATAGATGAGATAGCAGGTTTCATTTAGCGGACATTAAGACTTGTCCTGCTATTAAGCTAAAATTTTTGGTCATTATGTCAAAATGTGCCATGCTAAACCCAAAAAATACTCTAATGTGAAGTTCATTGAGCAGGAAGAACAAGATGATACATACTCTTCTGATGACGAAGATTTGAATCTTTTTGTTTTATTAATTGATGATGACATACTGAATGTAAATGGCAAGAGTAAGAAACCAATGTGTAACCTAAATATTGGTGGAGTGGATATTTCCATAGTGGCGGATTCTGGTTTACCTTATACTATTGTTAATAAGTCTGTCTGGGAGGAAAAGTTTGAATCTGTTTTAGGGAATGATTTGGTTGATCCTGATATTTCCCCCAAAACTTTTACTGGGGAACCAATTGATATTACAGAGAACTCAACTTCTCATTTAAGGACCGTCATACCGTAAGTACATTGTATGTATCTGCAGTAGGTCCTTCAGTGCTTCGGTGTATGGACCAAGGTAAACTCAATATAATGCTCGACCCTAACAGTCCAGACCCAGTACTTTCATTACAAACTGAAAGTGAGTACAAAAAACAATTGCTAAGAGGTTCCCTAAAGTATTTTCTGAGAAAGTAGGGAAATGGAAAGGTTTCCACCATAAAATCATACTCAAGGAAAATGCTGTGTCTTGCCTACAAAAATCCAGGAATAATCCCTTCTCTATCAGGGATGATGTTAAGTCTGAACTTCTTAGACTAAAGGAATCTGGTATAATTCAACCCTTTGAGTCAGCAGAATGGGTCGCACCTTTGGTTTGCGCGAGAAGATCCAATGGCAAACTCCGTTTGTGTGTGGATCTCCGTGATCACAATAGGAATATTCTCATTGACCAATGTCCCCTTCCCAGGATCAGTGAGATGTGGTCCCACACCAACGGAATCAGATGGATTTCCACCATTGACCTTAAGGAGGCTTATCATCAGGTTGATTTGCACCCCGATAGCAAGAGTCTCACTACTTTGTAACACCCTTTGGGTGTTTCAGATTTAGGAGAATTCCCTTTGGGTTGGCCTCTGCTACGGCCAGGTTCCAGAGGCTAATGAATAAGCTGTTTGATGGGGAGTCCAACCTTTTAATTTTCCAGGACGACATAATGATCATGGGTGCTAACAGAGAGGAGCACGATGCCAACTTAGCCAGAGTAAAAGGAACTTTCGAGAAACATGGTCTCACTGCTGACATTAACAAATGTAGACTTCCAGAGACCAGTGTTACCTATTTAGGGCATGAAATTTGCGGAGATGGCATCAAACCAAAAAAAAAGAATTGTTATCTGCCATAAGAGATGCTCCTTCCCCGAAAAATAAGGATGAAGTAAAAGCCTTCCTAGGCCTATCAGAATTGTACTGGGCAAAGAAAGTATTATTGCTTTTGCATCACGTTCCATCACACCAACTGAGGAGAGATACTCCTTCATAGAGCGTGAGGCTTTAGCTTGTGCATGGGGTTTAGAGCACTTTAGACAGTATATATGGGGATTCAAAGTAACCCTCAGAAGCGATCATAAACCTTTAGTCAAAGTCCTTAACACAAAGGGTTTACAGAGTGCTTCTCCCTGCCTTGCACACATTTCTGATAGGATATTGGACCACAATTATGATGTAGAATATGTTCCTGGCTGCTGACTGTTTAAGCTGTTTGCCATTACCTGACAGTACTGCTGATTCCACATTAGATATTGATTCTTTCTGTGTGGCTAACATCCTTGATGAAGTACCCTGTATTTAACAAAGGGATTGATTGTCTGCCCAAGAATTTAATGTTATTTTGTGTCAAGTGGAAAAATGTATCATAAATGGTAGGCCCATTAAAAAAAGTATACCCCAAGAAGTACGCACTTACTGGGAACGAACGCACGAATTGTCTATTGAAGGTGGCCTCATCCTCAGAAATGGCAAGGTCATACCCCCCATTTCACTCAGATCCAAATTACTTGATATTTGCCATGAGGGACATCTTGGTATTGGCAAGACTAAGAGTAGGATGAAAAACTCATACTGGTGGCCAGGGCTGGACCGCGAGATAGAGAGGAGGGTGAGGAATTGCCCCACATGTGAGAACTCTGATAAGTCCCAGCGAACCTTTAGGCCACCACTTCAACCTTTGTCTATTCCCACAACACCATGGACCAGATTAGGTATGATCATTTTTGGTCCCATTAAGGAGAACGATGATCAAGTCTTCCTCATTGTTCTGGTGGACCATTTCTCTAAATGGCCCGAGGTGAAAATTGTACGGAATGCTGATGCAAAGGTTATTTTCAAGTTTTTGAAAGCATTGTTTTTAAGAGAAGGTCTACCTAAATGTATTGTGACCGACAATGGTGCGCAATTTGTTTCTGATGTTTTTAAACAACTTCTCAACAATAATGGCATTTGTCACAAGACCACCTCTCTGTACCACCCTGCCGGTAATGGAGCAGTTGAGAGGTGTAATCGTGTCATTTAAGGAATTGTGCAATTTTCTAATCAAAATTACCTTTCGTGGAGGAAGGAGTAAACGCAAAACGTGTGGGCTTTCCGGGTCACACCTTGTGAGTCTACTGGGTTTAGTCCTTTTGTTTTATTAAGGAGCAGAACTCCTATCACCAAAGACACTGTTGGATGGTCTACCCAAAGGAAGGCTGATTGGTCCACAGAGGAGGTCAACAGAAGAATTTCACACACCCAACAGACCTGTAAGACATACTATGAAAACAAACACGCCTGCAAACCTATCAACATTCACGTTGGTGATAGAGTCAGAATTAAGAGCAGTAGTTTTATCACTAAAGGTCTCGGTCGGTATTACCAACCTTTTTATGAAAAAAAAATCTTCTGCAACTCTGCACTTTTGAGTGACGGGAACGTATGGCATATTTCCGCCTTATCTTTGTGCAAAGGGGATGGGACTACTGTTCACTGGTACCATTGTAGGCCTACACCCACTCCCAGTTACGACTTTTTGGGTTTTGGATGATTGCCCCAGCGGTATTCTCAACCATTATGGTGATGAGAGTGGGCATAGTTCCAACATTAGTGATCCATCCAACCCTGGTGTATCCAGTGTCCCAGAGGAAACACTGGTTAGTCATCCTTCTGACACTACCACTGGCACCGCTGTTGACACTCCTCTTGCCAGTACATCCCAACCCACTGATGGGCGTTCAGAACACCATGGTTTCAATGTTGACGGCACTATGGTTAAAGTACCTTTGGTTAGCAGACATGGTAGAGTAATAACTCTACCTAAAGGATTAAAGAATTTTACAAATAGGGGTGGGGTCGCACACTACTCACACACCGGCGGTGTCGCCCCAAAGGACTCTGGTCAATGTAGTAAAGTGTTTGCGATGCATCATCTTTTGATCTTCTGCTATCTTCGCTATCCCTGGACACGTGTTTCGGGGTTTCACCCCTCGTCAGCAGGGATAGGCAGTGTTCTGGGGTTGCCAATGGCTACCAATATCTGCCAGGTATAGTACCACTACGGCGCGTAGGTGCAGGATCCCAGGCTCGTCAGCCCGCTGCTCAAGGGACCTTTAAAGTTCGAAATAGGGGTGGGGTCGCACACTACTCACACACCGGCAGTGTCGCACCAAAGGACTCTGGTCAATGTAGTAAAGTGTTCGCGATGCATCATCTTTCGATCTTCTGCTTTCTTCACTGTCTTCGCCATCACTGGACCCGTGTTTCGGGGTTTCACCCCTCGTCAGCAGGGCTAGGCAGTGTTCTGGGGTTGCCGATGGCTGCCAATATCTGCCAGGTATAGTACGACTCCGGCCCGTAGGTGCAGGATCCCAGGCTCGGAGGCCCGCTGCTCAAGGGAGCTTTAAAGTTACAAATTGGGAAGTGGTCGCACACTACTCACACACCGGCGGTTTCGCCCCAAAGGACTCTAGTCAATGTAGTAAAGTGTTTGCGATGCATCATCTTTTGATCTTCTGCTATCTTCGCTATCCCTGGACACGTGTTTCGGGGTTTCACCCCTCGTCAGCAGGGATAGGCAGTGTTCTGGGGTTGCCGATGGCTGCCAATATCTGCCAGGTATAGTACCACTACGGCGCGTAGGTGCAGGATCCCAAGCTCGTCAGCCCGCTGCTCAAGGGACCTTTAAAGTTACAAATAGGGGTGGGGTCGCACACTACTCACACACCGGCAGTGTTGCACCAAAGGACTCTGGTCAATGTAGTGAAGTGTTCGCTATGCATCATCTTTCAATCTTCTGCTATCTTCGCTGTCTTCTTCATCCCTGGACCCGTGTTTCGGGGTTTCACCTCTGGTCAGCAGGGAAAGGCAGTGTTCTGGGGTTGCTGATGGCCGCCAATATCTGCCAGGTATAGTACCACTCTGGCGCATAGGTGCGGGATCACAGGCTCGTCAGCCCGCTGCTCAAGGGAGCTTTAAAGTTACAAATAGGGGTGGCGTCGCACACTGCTCACACACCGGCAGTGTGGCCCCAAAGGACTCTGGTCAATGTAGTAAAGTGTTTGCAATACATCATCTTTTGATCTTCTGCTATCTTCGCTGTCTTTGCCATCCCTGGACACGTGTTTCGGCGTTTCACCCCTCGTCAGCAGGGATAGGCAGTGTTCTGACATTGCCGATGGCTGCCAATATCTGCCAGGTATAGTACCACTGCGGTGCGTAGGTGCGGGACTCCAGGCTCGTCAGCCCGCTGCTCAAGGGAGCTTTAAAGTTACAAATAGGGGTGGGGTCGCACACTACTCAAACACAGGCGGTGTCGCCCCAATGGACTCTGGTCAATGTAGTAAAGTGTTCGCGATGCATCATCTTTCGATCTTCTGCTATCTTCGCCATCCCTGGACACGTGTTTTGGGGTTTCACCCCTCGTCAGCAGGGATAGGCAGTGTTCTGGTGTTGCCGATGGCTGCCAATATCTGCCAGGTATAGTACCACTTTGGTGCGTAGGTGCGGGATCCCAGGCTCGGAGACCCGCTGCTCAAGGGAGCTTTAAAGTTACAAATAGGGAAGGGGTCGCACACTACTCACACACCGGCGGTTTCGCCCCAAAGGACTCTGGTCAATGTAGTAAAGTGTTTGCGATACATCATCTTTTGATCTTCTGCTATCTTCGCTATCCCTGGACACGTGTTTCGGGGTTTCACCCCTCGTCAGCAGGGATAGGCAGTGTTCTGGGGTTGCCGATGGCTGCCAATATCTGCCAGGTATAGTACCACTACGTCGCGTAGGTGCAGGATCCCAGGCTCGTCAGCCCGCTGCTCAAGGGACCTTTAAAGTTACAAATAGAGGTGGGGTCGCACACTACTCAAACACCGGCAGTGTCGCACCAAAGGACTCTGGTCAATGTAGTAAAATGTTCGCGATGCATCATCTTTTGATCTTCTGCTATCTTCGCTGTCTTCGCCATCCCTGGACACGTGTTTCGGGGTTTCACCCCTCGTCAGCAGGGATAGGCAGTGTTCTCGGGTTGCCGATGGCTGCCAATATCTGCCAGGTATAGTACCACTCCGGCGCATAGGTGCGGGATCACAGGCTCGTCAGCCCACTGCTCAAGGAAGCTTTAAAGTGACAAATAGGGGTGCGGTCGCACACTACTCACACACCGGCGGTGTGGCCCCAAAGGACTCTGGTCAATGTAGTAAAGTGTTCGCAATGCATAATCGTTCAATCTTCTGCTATCTTCGCTGTCTTTGCCATCCCTGGACACGTGTTTCTGGGTTTCACCCCTGGTCAGCAGGGATAGGCAGTGTTCTGGCGTTGCCGATGGCTGCCAATATCTGCCAGGTATAGTACCACGTCGGTGCGTAGGTGTGGGATTCCAGGTTTGTTAGCCCGCTGCTCAAGGGAGCTTTAAAGTTACAAATGGGGTGGGGTCGCACACTACTCAAACACCGGCGGTGTCGCCCCAATGGACTCTGGTCAATGTAGTAAAGTGTTTGCGAAGCATCATCTTTCGATCTTCTGCTATCTTCGCTGTCTTCGCCATCCCTGGACACGTGTTTCGGAGTTTCACTCCTCGTCAGCTGGGCTAGGCAGTATTCTGGCGTTGCCGATGGCTGCCAATATCTGCCAGGTATAGTACTACTCCGGCGTGTAGGTGCGGGATCCCAGGCTCGTCAGCCCGCTGCTCAAGGGTGCTTTAAAGTTACAATTAGGGGTGGGGTCGCACACTACTCACACACCGGCGGTGTCACCCCAAAAGACTCTGGTCAATGTAGTAAAGTGTTCGCGATACATCATATTTCGATCTTCTGCTATCTTCGCTGTCTTTGCCATCCCAGGACACGTGTTTCGGGGTTTCACCCCTCGTTAGCAGGGATAGGCAGTGTTCTGGGGTTGCCGATGGCTGCCAATATCTGCCAGATATAGTACCACGTCGGTGCGTAGGTGCGGGATCCCAGGCTCGTCAGCCCACTGCTCAAGGGAGCTTTAAATTTACAAATAGGGGTGGGGTCGTACACTATTCACACATCGGCGGTGTCGCCCCAAAGGACTCTGGTCAATATGGTAAAGTGTTTGCGATGCATCATCTTTCGATCTTCTGCTATCTTCGCTGTCTTCGCCATCCCTAGACACGTGTTTCGGGGTTTCACCCCTCGTCAGCAGGGATAGGCAGTGTTCTGGGGTTGCCGATGGCTGCCAATATCTGCCAGGTATAGTACCACTACGGCGCGTAGGTGCAGGATCCCAAGCTCGTCAGCCCGCTGCTCAAGGGACCTTTAAAGTTACAAATAGGGGTGGGGTCGCACACTACTCACACACCGGCAGTGTTGCACCAAAGGACTCTGGTCAATGTAGTGAAGTGTTCGCTATGCATCATCTTTCAATCTTCTGCTATCTTCGCTGTCTTCTTCATCCCTGGACCCGTGTTTCGGGGTTTCACCTCTGGTCAGCAGGGAAAGGCAGTGTTCTGGGGTTGCTGATGGCCGCCAATATCTGCCAGGTATAGTACCACTCTGGCGCATAGGTGCGGGATCACAGGCTCGTCAGCCCGCTGCTCAAGGGAGCTTTAAAGTTACAAATAGGGGTGGCGTCGCACACTACTCACACACCGGCAGTGTGGCCCCAAAGGACTCTGGTCAATGTAGTAAAGTGTTTGCAATACATCATCTTTTGATCTTCTGCTATCTTCGCTGTCTTTGCCATCCCTGGACACGTGTTTCGGCGTTTCACCCCTCGTCAGCAGGGATAGGCAGTGTTCTGACATTGCCGATGGCTGCCAATATCTGCCAGGTATAGTACCACTGCGGTGCGTAGGTGCGGGACTCCAGGCTCGTCAGCCCGCTGCTCAAGGGAGCTTTAAAGTTACAAATAGGGGTGGGGTCGCACACTACTCAAACACAGGCGGTGTCGCCCCAATGGACTCTGGTCAATGTAGTAAAGTGTTCGCGATGCATCATCTTTCGATCTTCTGCTATCTTCGCCATCCCTGGACACGTGTTTTGGGGTTTCACCCCTCGTCAGCAGGGATAGGCAGTGTTCTGGTGTTGCCGATGGCTGCCAATATCTGCCAGGTATAGTACCACTTTGGTGCGTAGGTGCGGGATCCCAGGCTCGGAGACCCGCTGCTCAAGGGAGCTTTAAAGTTACAAATAGGGAAGGGGTCGCACACTACTCACACACCGGCGGTTTTGCCCCAAAGGACTCTGGTCAATGTAGTAAAGTGTTTGCGATACATCATCTTTTGATCTTCTGCTATCTTCGCTATCCCTGGACACGTGTTTCGGGGTTTCACCCCTCGTCAGCAGGGATAGGCAGTGTTCTGGGGTTGCCGATGGCTGCCAATATCTGCCAGGTATAGTACCACTACGTCGCGTAGGTGCAGGATCCCAGGCTCGTCAGCCCGCTGCTCAAGGGACCTTTAAAGTTACAAATAGAGGTGGGGTCGCACACTACTCAAACACCGGCAGTGTCGCACCAAAGGACTCTGGTCAATGTAGTAAAATGTTCGCGATGCATCATCTTTTGATCTTCTGCTATCTTCGCTGTCTTCGCCATCCCTGGACACGTGTTTCGGGGTTTCACCCCTCGTCAGCAGGGATAGGCAGTGTTCTCGGGTTGCCGATGGCTGCCAATATCTGCCAGGTATAGTACCACTCCGGCGCATAGGTGCGGGATCACAGGCTCGTCAGCCCACTGCTCAAGGAAGCTTTAAAGTGACAAATAGGGGTGCGGTCGCACACTACTCACACACCGGCGGTGTGGCCCCAAAGGACTCTGGTCAATGTAGTAAAGTGTTCGCAATGCATAATCGTTCAATCTTCTGCTATCTTCGCTGTCTTTGCCATCCCTGGACACGTGTTTCTGGGTTTCACCCCTGGTCAGCAGGGATAGGCAGTGTTCTGGCGTTGCCGATGGCTGCCAATATCTGCCAGGTATAGTACCACGTCGGTGCGTAGGTGTGGGATTCCAGGTTTGTTAGCCCGCTGCTCAAGGGAGCTTTAAAGTTACAAATGGGGTGGGGTCGCACACTACTCAAACACCGGCGGTGTCGCCCCAATGGACTCTGGTCAATGTAGTAAAGTGTTTGCGAAGCATCATCTTTCGATCTTCTGCTATCTTCGCTGTCTTCGCCATCCCTGGACACGTGTTTCGGAGTTTCACTCCTCGTCAGCTGGGCTAGGCAGTATTCTGGCGTTGCCGATGGCTGCCAATATCTGCCAGGTATAGTACTACTCCGGCGTGTAGGTGCGGGATCCCAGGCTCGTCAGCCCGCTGCTCAAGGGTGCTTTAAAGTTACAATTAGGGGTGGGGTCGCACACTACTCACACACCGGCGGTGTCACCCCAAAAGACTCTGGTCAATGTAGTAAAGTGTTCGCGATACATCATATTTCGATCTTCTGCTATCTTCGCTGTCTTTGCCATCCCAGGACACGTGTTTCGGGGTTTCACCCCTCGTTAGCAGGGATAGGCAGTGTTCTGGGGTTGCCGATGGCTGCCAATATCTGCCAGATATAGTACCACGTCGGTGCGTAGGTGCGGGATCCCAGGCTCGTCAGCCCACTGCTCAAGGGAGCTTTAAATTTACAAATAGGGGTGGGGTCGTACACTATTCACACATCGGCGGTGTCGCCCCAAAGGACTCTGGTCAATATGGTAAAGTGTTTGCGATGCATCATCTTTCGATCTTCTGCTATCTTCGCTGTCTTCGCCATCCCTAGACACGTGTTTCGGGGTTTCACCCCTCGTCAGCAGGGATAGGCAGTGTTCTGGGGTTGCCGATGGCTGCCAATATCTGCCAGGTATAGTACCACTCTGGCGCGTAGGTGCGGGATCCCAGGCTCATCAGCCCGCTGCTTAAGGGAGCTTTAAAGTTACAAATAGGGAAGGGGTCGCACACTACTCACACACCGGCGGTGTCGCCCCAAAGGACTCTGGTCAATGTAGTAAAGTGTTTGCGATGCATCATCTTTTGATCTTCTGCTATCTTCGCTATCCCTGGACACGTGTTTTGTGGTTTCACCCCTCTTCAGCAGGGATAGGCAGTGTTCTGGGGTTGCCGATGGCTGCCAATATCTGCCAGGTATAGTACCACTCCGGCGCATAGGTGCTGGATCACAGGCTCATCAGCCCGCTGCTCAAGGGAGCTTTAAAGTTACAAATAGGGGTGGGGTCGCACACTACTCACACACCGGCGGTGTGGCCCCAAAGGACTCTGGTCAATGTAGTAAAGTGTTCTCGATGCATAATCTTTCAATCTTCTGCTATCTTCGCTGTCTTTGCCATCCCTGGACACGTGTTTCGGCGTTTCACCCCACGTCAGCAGGGATAGGCAGTGTTCTGGCGTTGCCGATGGCTGCCAATATCTGCCAGGTATAGTACCACTGCGGCGCGTAGGTGCGGGATTCTAGGCTCGTCAGCTCGCTGCTCAAGGGAGCTTTAAAGTTACAAATAGGGGTGGCGTCGCACACTACTCAAACACCGGCGGTGTCGCTCCAATGGACTCTGGTCAATGTAGTAAAGTTTTTGCAATGCATCATCTTTCGATATTATGCTATCTTCGCTGTCTTCGCCATCCCTGGACACGTGTTTCGGGGTTTCACTCCTCGTCAGCAGGGCTAGGCAGTGTTCTGGCGTTGGCGATGGCTGCCAATATCTGCCAGGTATAGTACTACTCCGGCGCGTAGGTGCGGGATCCCAGGCTCGCCAGCCCGCTGCTCAAGGAAGCTTTAAAGTTACAAATAGGGGTGGGGTCGCACACTACTCACACACCGGCGGTGTTGCCCCAAAGGACTCTGGTCAATGTAGTAAAGTGTTCGGGATGCATCATCTTTCGATCTTCTGCTATCTTCGCTGTCTTCGCCATCCCTGGACACGTGTTTCGGGGTTTCACCCCTCGTCAGCAGGGATAGGCAGTGTTCTGGGGTTGCTGATGGCTGCCAATATCTGCCAGGTATAGTACCACTCCGGCCTGTAGGTGCGGGATCCCAGGCTCGGAGGCCCGCTGCTCAAGGGAGCTTTAAAGTTACAAATAGGGAAGGGGTCGCACACTACTCACACACCGGCGGTTTCACCCCAACGGACTCTGGTCAATGTAGTAAAGTGTTTGCGATGCATCATCTTTTGATATTCTGCTATCTTCGCTATCCCTGGACACGTGGTTCGGGGTTTCACCCCTCGTCACCAGGGATAGGCAGTGTTCTGGGGTTGCCGATGGCTGCCAATATCTGCCAGGTATAGTACCACTACAGTGCGTAGGTGCAGGATCCCAGGCTCGTCAGCCCGCTGCTCAAGGGACCTTTAAAGTTACAAATAGGGGTGGGGTCGCAAACTACTCAAACACCGGCGGTGTCGCCCCAATGGACTCTGGTCAATGTAGTAAAGTGTTTGCGATGCATTATCTTTAGATCTTCTGCTATCTTCGCTGTCTTCGCCATCCCTGGACACGTGTTTCGGGGTTTCACTTCTCGTCAGCAGGGCTAGGCAGTGTTCTGGCGTTGCCGATGGCTGCCAATATCTGCCAGGTATAGTACTACTCCGGCGCGTAGGTGCGGGATCCCAGGCTCGTCAGCCCGCTGCTCAAGGGAGCTTTAAAGTTACAAATAGGGGTGGGGTCGCACACTACTCACACACCGGCGGTGTCGCCCCAAAGGACTCTGGTCAATGTAGTAAAGTTTTCGCGATGCATCATCTTTTGATCTTCTGCTATCTTCGCTGTCTTCGCCATCCCTGGATACGTGTTTCGGGGTTTTACCCCTCGTCAGCAGGGGCAGGCAGTGTTCTGGGGTTGCCGATGGCTGCCAATATCTGCCAGGTATAGTACCACTTCGGTGCGTAGGTGCGGGATCACAGGCTCGGAGGCCCGCTGCTCAAGGGAGCTTTAAAGTTACAAATAGGGAAGGGGTCGCACACTACTCACACACCGGCGGTTTCGCCCCAAAGGACTCTGGTCAATGTAGTAAAGTGTTTGCGATGCATCATCTTTTGATCTTCTGCTATCTTCGCTATCCCTGGAAACGGGTTTCGGGGTTTCACCCCTCGTCAGCAGGGATAGGCAGTGTTCTTGGGTTGCCGATGGCTGCCAATATCTGCCAGGTATAGTACCACTACGGCGCGTAGATGCAGGATACCAGGCTCGTCAGCCCGCTGCTCAAGGGACCTTTAAAGTTCCAAATAGGGGTGGGGTCGCACACTACTCACACACCGGCAGTGTCGCACCAAAGGACTCTGGTCAATCTAGTAAAGTGTTCGCGATGCATCATCTTTCGATCTTCTGCTATCTTCGCTGTCTTCGCCATCCCTGGATACGTGTTTCGGGGTTTCACTCCTCGTCAGCAGGGCTAGGCAGTGTTCTGGCGTTGCCGATGGCTGCCAATATCTGCCAGGTATAGTACCACTGCGGCGCGTAGATGCGGGATTCCAGGCTCGTCAGCCCGCTGCTCAAGGGAGCTTTAAAGTTACAAATAGGGGTGGGGTCGCACACTACTCAAACACCGGCGGTGTCGCTCCAATGGACTCTGGTCAATGTAGTAAAGTGTTTGCGATGCATCATCTTTCGATCTTCTGCTATCTTCGCTGTCTTCGCCATCCCTGGATACGTGTTTCGGGGTTTCACTCCTCGTCAGCAGGGCTAGGGAGTGTTCTGGCGTTGCCGATGGCTGCCAATATCTGCCAGGTATAGTACTACTCCGGCGCGTAGGTGCGGGATCCCAGGCTCGGCAGCCTGCTGCTCAAGGGAGCTTTAAAGTTACAAATAGGGTTGGGGTCACACACTACTCACACACCGGCGGTGTCGCCCCAAAGGTCTCTGGTCAATGTAGTAAAGTGTTTGCGATGCATCATCTTTCGATCTTCTGCTATCTTTGCTGTCTTCGCCATCCCTGGACACGTGTTTCAGGGTTTCACCCCTCGTCAGCAGGGCTAGGCAGTGTTCTGGGGTTGCCGATGGCTGCCAGTATCTGCCAGGTATAGTACCACTCCGGCCCGTAGGTGCAGGATCCCAGGCTCGGAGGCCCGCTGCTCAAGGGAGCTTTAAAGTTACAAATAGGGAAGGGGTCGCACACTACTCACACACCGGCGGTTTCGCCCCAAAGGACTCTAGTCAATGTAGTAAAGTGTTTGCGATGCATCATCTTTTGATCTTCTGCTATCTTCGCTATCCCTGGACACGTGTTTCGGGGTTTCACCCCTCGTCAGCAGGGATAGGCAGTGTTCTGGGGTTGCCGATGGCTGCCAATATCTGCCAGGTATAGTACCACTACGGCGCGTAGGTGCAGGATCCCAAGCTCGTCAGCCCGCTGCTCAAGGGACCTTTAAAGTTACAAATAGGGGTGGGGTCGCACACTACTCACACACCGGCAGTGTTGCACCAAAGGACTCTGGTCAATGTAGTGAAGTGTTCGCTATGCATCATCTTTCAATCTTCTGCTATCTTCGCTGTCTTCTTCATCCCTGGACCCGTGTTTCGGGGTTTCACCTCTCGTCAGCAGGGAAAGGCAGTGTTCTGGGGTTGCTGATGGCTGCCAATATCTGCCAGGTATAGTACCACTCTGGCGCATAGGTGCGGGATCACAGGCTCGTCAGCCCGCTGCTCAAGGGAGCTTTAAAGTTACAAATAGGGGTGGCGTCGCACACTACTCACACACCGGCGGTGTGGCCCCAAAGGACTCTGGTCAATGTAGTAAAGTGTTTGCGATACATCATCTTTTGATCTTCTGCTATCTTCGCTGTCTTTGCCATCCCTGGACATGTGTTTCGGCGTTTCACCCCTCGTCAGCAGGGATAGGCAGTGTTCTGACATTGCCGATGGCTGCCAATATCTGCCAGGTATAGTACCACTGCGGTGCGTAGGTGCGGGACTCCAGGCTCGTCAGCCCGCTGCTCAAGGGAGCTTTAAAGTTACAAATAGGGGTGGGGTCGCACACTACTCAAACACCGGCGGTGTCGCCCCAATGGACTCTGGTCAATGTAGTAAAGTGTTCGCGATGCATCATCTTTCAATCTTCTGCTATCTTCGCTGTCTTCGCCATCCCTGGACACGTGTTTTGGGGTTTCACCCCTCGTCAGCAGGGATAGGCAGTGTTCTGGTGTTGCTGATGGCTGCCAATATCTGCCAGGTATAGTACCACTTTGGTGCGTAGGTGCGGGATCCCAGGCTCGGAGGCCCGCTGCTCAAGGGAGCTTTAAAGTTACAAATAGGGAAGGGGTCGCACACTACTCACACACCGGCGGTTTCGCCCCAAAGGACTCTGGTCAATGTAGTAAAGTGTTTGCGATACATCATCTTTTGATCTTCTGCTATCTTCGCTATCCCTGGACACGTGTTTCGGGGTTTCACCCCTCGTCAGCAGGGATAGGCAGTGTTCTGGGGTTGCCGATGGCTGCCAATATCTGCCAGATATAGTACCACGTCGGTGCGTAGGTGCGGGATCCCAGGCTCGTCAGCCCGCTGCTCAAGGGAGCTTTAAATTTACAAATAGGGGTGGGGTCGTACACTATTCACACATCGGCGGTGTCGCCCCAAAGGACTCTGGTCAATATGGTAAAGTGTTTGCGATGCATCATCTTTCGATCTTCTGCTATCTTTGCTGTCTTCGCCATCCCTAGACACGTGTTTCGGGGTTTCACCCCTCGTCAGCAGGGATAGGCAGTGTTCTGGGGTTGCCGATGGCTGCCAATATCTGCCAGGTATAGTACCACTCTGGCGCGTAGGTGCGGGATCCCAGGCTCATCAGCCCGCTGCTTAAGGGAGCTTTAAAGTTACAAATAGGGGTGGGGTCGCACACTACTCACACACCGGCGGTGTCGCCCCAAAGGACTCTGGTCAATGTAGTAAAGTGTTTGCGATGCATCATCTTTTGATCTTCTGCTATCTTCGCTATCCCTGGACACGTGTTTTGTGGTTTCACCCCTCTTCAGCAGGGATAGGCAGTGTTCTGGGGTTGCCGATGGCTGCCAATATCTGCCAGGTATAGTACCACTCCGGCGCATAGGTGCTGGATCACAGGCTCATCAGCCCGCTGCTCAAGGGAGCTTTAAAGTTACAAATAGGGGTGGGGTCGCACACTACTCACACACCGGCGGTGTGGCCCCAAAGGACTCTGGTCAATGTAGTAAAGTGTTCTCGATGCATAATCTTTCAATCTTCTGCTATCTTCGCTGTCTTTGCCATCCCTGGACACGTGTTTCGGCGTTTCACCCCTCGTCAGCAGGGATAGGCAGTGTTCTGGCGTTGCCGATGGCTGCCAATATCTGCCAGGTATAGTACCACTGCGGCGCGTAGGTGCGGGATTCTAGGCTCGTCAGCTCGCTGCTCAAGGGAGCTTTAAAGTTACAAATAGGGGTGGGGTCGCACACTACTCAAACACCGGCGGTGTCGCCCCAATGGACTCTGGTCAATGTAGTAAAGTTTTTGCAATGCATCATCTTTCGATATTATGCTATCTTCGCTGTCTTCGCCATCCCTGGACACGTGTTTCGGGGTTTCACTCCTCGTCAGCAGGGCTAGGCAGTGTTCTGGCGTTGGCGATGGCTGCCAATATCTGCCAGGTATAGTACTACTCCGGCGCGTAGGTGCGGGATCCCAGGCTCGTCAGCCCGCTGCTCAAGGAAGCTTTAAAGTTACAAATAGGGGTGGGGTCGCACACTACTCACACACCGGCGGTGTCGCCCCAAAGGACTCTGGTCAATGTAGTAAAGTGTTCGGGATGCATCATCTTTCGATCTTCTGCTATCTTCGCTGTCTTCGCCATCCCTGGACACGTGTTTCGGGGTTTCACCCCTCGTCAGCAGGGATAGGCAGTGTTCTGGGGTTGCTGATGGCTGCCAATATCTGCCAGGTATAGTACCACTCCGGCCTGTAGGTGCGGGATCCCAGGCTCGGAGGCCCGCTGCTCAAGGGAGCTTTAAAGTTACAAATAGGGAAGGGGTCGCACACTACTCACACACCGGCGGTTTCACCCCAACGGACTCTGGTCAATGTAGTAAAGTGTTTGCGATGCATCATCTTTTGATCTTCTGCTATCTTCGCTATCCCTGGACACGTGGTTCGGGGTTTCGACCCTCGTCACCAGGGATAGGCAGTGTTCTGGGGTTGCCGATGGCTGCCAATATCTGCCAGGTATAGTACCACTACAGTGCGTAGGTGCAGGATCCCAGGCTCGTCAGCCCGCTGCTCAAGGGACCTTTAAAGTTACAAATAGGGGTGGGGTCGCACACTACTCACACACTGGCAGTGTCGCACCAAAGGACTCTGGTCAATGTAGTAAAGTGTTCGCGATGCATCATCTTTCGATCTTCTGCTATCTTCGCTGTCTTCGCCATCCCTGGACCCGTGTTTCGGGGTTTCACCCCTCGTCAGCAGGGATAGGCAGTGTTCTGGGGTTGCCGATTGCTGCCAATATCTGCCAGGTATAGTACCACTCCGGCGCATAGGTGCGGGATCACAGGCTCGTCAGCCTGCTGCTCAAGGGAGCTTTAAACCCCTTGTATGCTGATGACGATACCAAGCCGTCATGCACTACAGTGCTCGTGTGCTGATGATGGCCTGGTATCGTCATGGCCCGCCCCTGTTCTTTTGTTTACCGCACAGCGGCGGAAACGGGCCAGCAGCGAAGGGGTTAAAGTTACAAATAGGGGTGGGGTCGCACTCTACTCACACACCGGCGGTGTGGCCCCAAAGGACTCTAGTCAATGTAGTAAAGTGTTTGCGATGCATAATCATTCAATCTTCTGCTATCTTCGCTGTCTTTGCCATCCCTGGACACGTGTTTCTGCGTTTCACCCCTCGTCAGCAGGGATAGGCAGTGTTATGGCGTTGCCGATGGCTGCCAATATCTGCCAGGTATAGTACCACTGCGGCGCGTAGGTGCGGGATTCCAGGCTCGTCAGCCCGCTGCTCAAAGGAGCTTTAAAGTTACAAATAGGGGTGGGGTCGCAAACTACTCAAACACCGGCGGTGTCGCCCCAATGGACTCTGGTCAATGTAGTAAAGTGTTTGCGATGCATTATCTTTAGATCTTCTGCTATCTTCGCTGTCTTCGCCATCCCTGGATACGTGTTTCGGGGTTTTACCCCTCGTCAGCAGGGACAGGCAGTGTTCTGGGGTTGCCGATGGCTGCCAATATCTGCCAGGTATAGTACCACTTCGGTGCGTAGGTGCGGGATCACAGGCTCGGAGGCCCGCTGCTCAAGGGAGCTTTAAAGTTACAAATAGGGAAGGGGTCGCACACTACTCACACACCGGCGGTTTCGCCCCAAAGGACTCTGGTCAATGTAGTAAAGTGTTTGCGATGCATCATCTTTTGATCTTCTGCTATCTTCGCTATCCCTGGAAACGGGTTTCGGGGTTTCACACCTCGTCAGCAGGGATAGGCAGTGTTCTTGGGTTGCCGATGGCTGCCAATATCTGCCAGGTATAGTACCACTACGGCGCGTAGATGCAGGATACCAGGCTCGTCAGCCCGCTGCTCAAGGGACCTTTAAAGTTACAAATAGGGGTGGGGTCGCACACTACTCACACACCGGCAGTGTCGCACCAAAGGACTCTGGTCAATCTAGTAAAGTGTTCGCGATGCATCATCTTTCGATCTTCTGCTATCTTCGCTGTCTTCGCCATCCCTGGATACGTGTTTCGGGGTTTCACTCCTCGTCAGCAGGGCTAGGCAGTGTTCTGGCGTTGCCGATGGCTGCCAATATCTGCCAGGTATAGTACCACTGCGGCGCGTAGATGCGGGATTCCAGGCTCGTCAGCCCGCTGCTCAAGGGAGCTTTAAAGTTACAAATAGGGGTGGGGTCGCACACTACTCAAACACCGGCGGTGTCGCTCCAATGGACTCTGGTCAATGTAGTAAAGTGTTTGCGATGCATCATCTTTCGATCTTCTGCTATCTTCGCTGTCTTCGCCATCCCTGGATACGTGTTTCGGGGTTTCACTCCTCGTCAGCAGGGCTAGGCAGTGTTCTGGCGTTGCCGATGGCTGCCAATATCTGCCAGGTATAGTACTACTCCGGCGCGTAGGTGCGGGATCCCAGGCTCGGCAGCCCGCTGCTCAAGGGAGCTTTAAAGTTACAAATAGGGTTGGGGTCACACACTACTCACACACCGGCGGTGTCGCCCCAAAGGTCTCTGGTCAATGTAGTAAAGTGTTTGCGACGCATCATCTTTCGATCTTCTGCTATCTTTGCTGTCTTCGCCATCCCTGGACACGTGTTTCGGGGTTTCACCCCTCGTCAGCAGGGCTAGGCAGTGTTCTGGGGTTGCCGATGGCTGCCAATATCTGCCAGGTATAGTACCACTCCGGCCCGTAGGTGCAGGATCCCAGGCTCGGAGGCCCGCTGCTCAAGGGAGCTTTAAAGTTACAAATAGGGAAGGGGTCGCACACTACTCACACACCGGCGGTTTCGCCCCAAAGGACTCTAGTCAATGTAGTAAAGTGTTTGCGATGCATCATCTTTTGATCTTCTGCTATCTTCGCTATCCCTGGACACGTGTTTCGGGGTTTCACCCCTCGTCAGCAGGGATAGGCAGTGTTCTGGGGTTGCCGATGGCTGCCAATATCTGCCAGGTATAGTACCACTACGGCGCGTAGGTGCAGGATCCCAAGCTCGTCAGCCCGCTGCTCAAGGGACCTTTAAAGTTACAAATAGGGGTGGGGTCGCACACTACTCACACACCGGCAGTGTTGCACCAAAGGACTCTGGTCAATGTAGTGAAGTGTTCGCTATGCATCATCTTTCAATCTTCTGCTATCTTCGCTGTCTTCTTCATCCCTGGACCCGTGTTTCGGGGTTTCACCTCTCGTCAGCAGGGAAAGGCAGTGTTCTGGGGTTGCTGATGGCGCCAATATCTGCCAGGTATAGTACCACTCTGGCGCATAGGTGCGGGATCACAGGCTCGTCAGCCCGCTGCTCAAGGGAGCTTTAAAGTTACAAATAGGGGTGGCGTCGCACACTACTCACACACCGGCGGTGTGGCCCCAAAGGACTCTGGTCAATGTAGTAAAGTGTTTGCGATACATCATCTTTTGATCTTCTGCTATCTTCGCTGTCTTTGCCATCCCTGGACACGTGTTTCGGCGTTTCACCCCTCGTCAGCAGGGATAGGCAGTGTTCTGACATTGCCGATGGCTGCCAATATCTGCCAGGTATAGTACCACTGCGGTGCGTAGGTGCGGGACTCCAGGCTCGTCAGCCCGCTGCTCAAGGGAGCTTTAAAGTTACAAATAGGGGTGGGGTCGCACACTACTCAAACACCGGCGGTGTCGCCCCAATGGACTCTGGTCAATGTAGTAAAGTGTTCGCGATGCATCATCTTTCGATCTTCTGCTATCTTCGCTGTCTTCGCCATCCCTGGACACGTGTTTTGGGGTTTCACCCCTCGTCAGCAGGGATAGGCAGTGTTCTGGTGTTGCTGATGGCTGCCAATATCTGCCAGGTATAGTACCACTTTGGTGCGTAGGTGCGGGATCCCAGGCTCGGAGGCCCGCTGCTCAAGGGAGCTTTAAAGTTACAAATAGGGAAGGGGTCGCACACTACTCACACACCGGCGGTTTCGCCCCAAAGGACTCTGGTCAATGTAGTAAAGTGTTTGCGATACATCATCTTTTGATCTTCTGCTATCTTCGCTATCCCTGGACACGTGTTTCGGGGTTTCACCCCTCGTCAGCAGGGATAGGCAGTGTTCTGGGGTTGCCGATGGCTGCCAATATCTGCCAGATATAGTACCACGTCGGTGCGTAGGTGCGGGATCCCAGGCTCGTCAGCCCGCTGCTCAAGGGAGCTTTAAATTTACAAATAGGGGTGGGGTCGTACACTATTCACACATCGGTGGTGTCGCCCCAAAGGACTCTGGTCAATATGGTAAAGTGTTTGTGATGCATCATCTTTCGATCTTCTGCTATCTTCGCTGTCTTCGCCATCCCTAGACACGTGTTTCGGGGTTTCACCCCTCGTCAGCAGGGATAGGCAGTGTTCTGGGGTTGCCGATGGCTGCCAATATCTGCCAGGTATAGTACCACTCTGGCGCGTAGGTGCGGGATCCCAGGCTCATCAGCCCGCTGCTTAAGGGAGCTTTAAAGTTACAAATAGGGGTGGGGTCGCACACTACTCACACACCGGCGGTGTCGCCCCAAAGGACTCTGGTCAATGTAGTAAAGTGTTTGCGATGCATCATCTTTTGATCTTCTGCTATCTTCGCTATCCCTGGACACGTGTTTTGTGGTTTCACCCCTCTTCAGCAGGGATAGGCAGTGTTCTGGGGTTGCCGATGGCTGCCAATATCTGCCAGGTATAGTACCACTCCGGCGCATAGGTGCTGGATCACAGGCTCATCAGCCCGCTGCTCAAGGGAGCTTTAAAGTTACAAATAGGGGTGGGTTCGCACACTACTCACACACCGGCGGTGTGGCCCCAAAGGACTCTGGTCAATGTAGTAAAGTGTTCTCGATGCATAATCTTTCAATCTTCTGCTATCTTCGCTGTCTTTGCCATCCCTGGACACGTGTTTCGGCGTTTCACCCCTCGTCAGCAGGGATAGGCAGTGTTCTGGCGTTGCCGATGGCTGCCAATAGCTGCCAGGTATAGTACCACTGCGGCGCGTAGGTGCGGGATTCTAGGCTCGTCAGCTCGCTGCTCAAGGGAGCTTTAAAGTTACAAATAGGGGTGGGGTCGCACACTACTCAAACACCGGCGGTGTCGCTCCAATGGACTCTGGTCAATGTAGTAAAGTGTTTGCAATGCATCATCTTTCGATATTATGCTATCTTCGCTGTCTTCGCCATCCCTGGACACGTGTTTCGGGATTTCACTCCTCGTCAGCAGGGCTAGGCAGTGTTCTGGCGTTGGCGATGGCTGCCAATATCTGCCAGGTATAGTCCTACTCCGGCGCGTAGGTGCGGGATCCCAGGCTCGTCAGCCCGCTGCTCAAGGAAGCTTTAAAGTTACAAATAGGGGTGGGGTCGCACACTACTCACACACCGGCGGTGTCGCCCCAAAGGACTCTGGTCAATGTAGTAAAGTGTTCGGGATGCATCATCTTTCGATCTTCTGCTATCTCCGCTGTCTTCGCCATCCCTGGACACGTGTTTCGGGGTTTCACCCCTCGTCAGCAGGGATAGGCAGTGTTCTGGGGTTGCTGATGGCTGCCATTATCTGCCAGGTATAGTACCACTCCGGCCCGTAGGTGCGGGATCCCAGGCTCGGAGGCCCGCTGCTCAAGGGAGCTTTAAAGTTACAAATAGGGAAGGGGTCGCACCCTACTCACACACCGGCGGTTTCACCCCAACGGACTCTGGTCAATGTAGTAAAGTGTTTGCGATGCATCATCTTTTGATCTTCTGCTATCTTCGCTATCCCTGGACACGTGTTTCGGGGTTTCACCCCTCGTCACCAGGGATAGGCAGTGTTCTGGGGTTGCCGATGGCTGCCAATATCTGCCAGGTATAGTACCACTACAGCGCGTAGGTGCAGGATCCCAGGCTCGTCAGCCCGCTGCTCAAGGGACCTTTAAAGTTACAAATAGGGGTGGGGTTGCACACTACTCACACACTGGCAGTGTCGCACCAAAGGACTCTGGTCAATGTAGTAAAATGTTCGCGATGCATCATCTTTCGATCTTCTGCTATCTTCGCTGTCTTCGCCATCCCTGGACCCGTGTTTCGGGGTTTCACCCCTCGTCAGCAGGGATAGGCAGTGTTCTGGGGTTGCCGATGGCTGCCAATATCTGCCAGGTATAGTACCACTCCGGCGCATAGGTGCGGGATCACAGGCTCGTCAGCCCGCTGCTCAAGGGAGCTTTAAAGTTACAAATAGTGGTGGGGTCGCACACTACTCACACACCGGTGGTGTGGCCCCAAAGGACTCTGGTCAATGTAGTAAAGTATTCGCGATGCATAATCTTTCAATCTTCTGCTATCTTCGCTGTCTTTGCCATCCATGGACACGTGTTTCGGCATTTCACCCCTCGTCAGCAGGGATAGGCAGTGTTCTGGCGTTGCCGATGGGTGCCAATATCTGCCAGGTATAGTACCACTGCGGCGCGTAGGTGCTGGATTCCAGGCTCGTCAGCCCGCTGCTCAAGGGAGCTTTAAAGTTACAAATAGGGGTGGGGTCGCACACTACTCAAACACCGGCGGTGTCGCCCCAATGGACTCTGGTCAATGTAGTAAAGTGTTTGCGATGCATTATCTTTCGATCTTCTGCTATCTTCGCTGTCTTCGCCATCCCTGGACACGTGTTTCGTGGTTTCACTCCTCGTCAGCAGGGCTAGGCAGTGTTCTGGCGTTGCTGATGGCTGCCAATATCTGCCAGGTATAGTACTACTCCGGCGCGTAGGTGCGGGATCCCAGGATCGTCAGCCCGCTGCTCAAGGGAGCTTTAAAGTTACAAATAGGGGTGGGGTCGCACACTACTCACACACCGGCGGTGTCGCCCCAAAGGACTCTGGTCAATGTAGTAAAGTGTTCGCGATGCATCATCTTTCGATCTTCTGCTATCTTCGCTGTCTTCGCCATCCCTGGACACGTGTTTCGGAGTTTTACCCCTCGTCAGCAGGGATAGGCAGTGTTTTGGGGTTGCCGATGGCTGCCAATATCTGCCAGGTATAGTACCACTTCGGTGCGTAGGTGCGGGATCCCAGGCTCGGAGGCCCGCTGCTCAAGGGAGCTTTAAAGTTACAAATAGGGAAGGGGTCGCACACTACTCACACACCGGCGGTTTTGCCCCAAAGGACTCTGGTCAATGTAGTAAAGTGTTTGCGATGCATCATCTTTTGATCTTCTGCTATCTTCGCTATCCCTGGACACGTGTTTCGGGGTTTCACCCCTCGTCAGCAGGGATAGGCAGTGTTCTGGGGTTGCCGATGGCTGCCAATATCTGCCAGGTATAGTACCACTACGGCGCGTAGGTGCAGGATCCCAGGCTCGTCAGCCCGCTGCTCAAGGGACCTTTAAAGTTACAAATAGGGCTGGGGTTGCACACTACTCACACACCGGCAGTGTCGCACCAAAGGACTCTGGTCAATGTATTAAAGAGTTTGCGATGCATCATCTTTTGATCTTCTGCTATCTTTGCTGTCTTCGCCATCCCTGGACACGTGTTTCGGGGTTTCACCCCTCGTCAGCAGGGATAGGCAGTGTTCTCGGGTTGCCGATGGCTGCCAATATCTGCCAGGTATAGTACCACTCCGGCGCATAGGTGCAGGATCACAGGCTTGTCAGCCCGCTGCTCAAGGGAGCTTTAAAGTTACAAATAGGGGTGGGGTCGCACACTACTCACACACCGGCAGTTTGGCCCCAAAGGACTCTGGTCAATGTAGTAAAGTGTTCGCGATGCATAATCTTTCAATCTTCTGCTATCTTCGCTGTCTTTGCCATCCCTGGACACGTGTTTCGGCGTTTCACCCCTCGTCAGCAGGGATAGGCAGTGTTCTGGCGTTGCCGATGGCTGCCAATATCTGCCAGGCATAGTACCACTGCGGCGCGTAGGTGCGGGATTCCAGGCTCCTCAGCCCGCTGCTCAAGGGAGCTTTAAAGTTACAAATAGGGGTTGGGTCGCACACTACTCACACACCGGCGGTGTCGCCTCAAAGGACTCTGGTCAATGTAGTAAAGTGTTCGCGATGCATCATCTTTCGATCTTCTGCTATCTTCGCTGTCTTTGCCATCCCAGGACACGTGTTTCGGGGTTTCATCCCTCGTCAGCAGGGATAGGCAGTGTTCTGGGGTTGCCGATTGCTGCCAATATCTGCCAGGTATAGTACCACTTCGGTGCGTAGGTGCGGGATCCCAGGCTCGTCAGCCCGCTGCTCAAGGGAGCTTTAAATTTACAAATAGGGTAGGGGTCGTACACTATTCACACATCGGCGGTGTCGCCCCAAAGGACTCTGGTCAATATGGTAAAGTGTTTGCGATGCATCATCTTTCGATCTTCTGCTATCTTCGCCATCCCTAGACACGTGTTTCCGGGTTTCACCCCTCGTCAGCAGGGATAGGCAGTGTTCTGGGGTTGCCGATGGCTGCCGATATCTGCCAGGTATAGTACCACTCCGGCGCGTAGGTGCGGGATCCCAGGTTCGTCAGCCTGCTGCTTAAGGGAGCTTGAAAGTTACAAATAGGGGTGGGGTCGCACACTACTCACACACCGGTAGTGTGGCCCCAAAGGACTCTGGTCAATGTAGTAAAGTGTTTGCGATGCATCATCTTTCGATCTTCTGCTATCTTCGCTGTCTTAACCCCTTTACTGCTAAGGCATTATTATTAATCTCATATAATTTCCATTGAAATCAATGGAAAGTCCATGACGAGTTACCCTTGTCATTAGCAGCCAAGAGGTTAAAGGATTTTGTTTGTGATTAAATTATTTCCTTCTGTATCCTAGGCTGTATCCTTCACACTATGTATTCTCAAAGTATGTTGTTTTGATTTACTTTTCATTCTGTTCCTAGGGCTGTTCCTTCACACTATTTTTTTTGGTTCTCTTCCATTCTCCTCTATTGTATTGATACGGAGATGTGTTGTGTTTATATATTCATGCTTGCCATACCTATTGGGTCTCGCGACCTGCCCGGAGCTGTCCCTGACCACGAGCCCTTGCACAAGGTTCTATGACGTATATATGTTCTACCTTAGAACTTTGGCATGGGTGACGGTTAGGGACAGTTGGCGAAAAGCTGTTGTGCTGTTCAGACGCCTGCGGTGCCATTGCCACTTCTTTCCAATAAAGTACAGGCTTACTTGCAGTTCAGACTTTGTATCATCTTTACAACAAGTCCTAAAAACAGAAGTGGGGGGACACTGGTGTCACAATAGGAAGTGACATCACGAAAGGTGGCTTGTACCATCAGACTCATTGCCTTCCATCGCCCCTTAGATGCGATTGCATCTGAGAAGCCAGTGCGCGAGCAGCGTTCTGAATGGGCTCCGATCTCGCCCCAGAGGGGCCAAAGAGTGAATATGTGGCTCCATTTGCTTCAGTTATCGAGCTCCAGTAAAATAAGTGGGGGGACGCCATCCACCCTTGTGGTACCCCGACTCAAGACCTGAATATTTTATTGAGGGCAATCCAAGGTGTGCCATTGTCTGGAAACAAGAAGCACAATCCCCATAAGTCACTAACAGCTATACTGTGGCTAAGTGAAGCCATCTTAAAATGCCCAATTGCATTGCACTAAAATCTAAGTGAATACTAGTAAATGAACCAAAAAAAGTATACTGAATTGTAATGGCAACAAAGGGAAGCAGAATATTAATGAATATAAAAACCAATTCACATAAAGCTCATGAGTGAAAATCCACTACAGCCCTTAGTCCAAGCAACTGACATTTGGCCCTCATGTGCTACTGGTAGCTGCACTGAGGCTAAACAAAGATCCCACTAGCTAGAACAAGTTATGGGGATATACCAGAATACAGTGTTGGCCCTAGACTTATTCCTAGGAGTTTAGTCAACTAGGCAATATCATATCATACATAAATTCATGCTCCATTGCACAAGGATATATTGACTCCAAAGGTAATTTCCCCCTGGAAGTAATGCAGCTCCTCATCAGTATTATGACCCTTCAGTGTCTTCATCAAATGACAAATCCATTTTGCCTCTGTTTGCCTAAGCAGCAGTTCTGTATTACCACCTCTTTTTCCTACAGGGATGTGGCCAATGCTGTGGAATCAAAAAGCAGCATCATCTGGGTATATACTTTGGTAATGATCCATCCTTGTTTAGTATCGCCCTGCGCTGCTCCTGATGGCGCGCGGAGTTACCTGATCAATTATCATACTCACCAGAGCCCATAAACATATACACTTTGAACAGGTAATCCGGCCTTATACCATTTGCCAATCAGGATTTTATTTATACTTTAGGAGTTGTATCTATACACATTGACGTACCAATCCTTGTCACCTGTATTAAGTCGTCAGGGATCAAAGGTGTTAGAATAATAGGTAGAAAATAACATTTACGTTTGTAAATACCCACAGATACGGGAAAAGTTTAAACACGTTATCTATGTAAATTCTTAAATGTCAAAATCCATACAGAAGCGATTAAAGCCTTTTCAATTAGGAAGATAATGATTAAAGCAATGATATGTTGAAATATTACGAGACTTCTTTTAGGCATTGAAATATAGGAAGGGTAAAAAGGGAAACAGTACAATGACATACCCACACAGATTTGTATATACCTATAATGGTGGGAAGACCAACCCTGGCCACGGGCGGGGTAAAGAAAACAGGACTCCCGATAATTCTGCTACCAACAGGACAGGACAGGTGCAGATCAGGACAGGTGAGGACCAAGACAGGACAGATGCACGTCAGGACAGGTACCCTCAGCAAAGTGCAACGCCAGCTTCACACCCCTCTCTTCAGCTAACCGTCGGATTGGGTTATCAGTTCTTCTCCCACAGCAATTTATCGATTCTACTGACAGAGTGCTCTGCCACACCTCTGCTCCCGATTCTTCTGACAGAGTGCTCCACCAGCACCTCTGCTCCAGATCTCCTATAGCGTGCGTTGGGTCAGTGACAGGTCAGCTATTCGGACAAGTCCGACAATCTAACTAGCTAAGCCTACCTTAGTTATAGCATTTTCCAGGGCAATGTACCACCCCCCAATGTTGCAAATGTGTGTATTCCCTTGGTTTGATTGGTCAAAAGGCAAGGAGAGGTCTTCACACCATACCAGTATGAGATCATTTTCATTCAATAATTAAAATTATCATTCCCACCCAAATTGTTAT
The DNA here is from genome assembly GCF_964263255.1 of Lissotriton vulgaris. NCBI lineage: Eukaryota > Metazoa > Chordata > Amphibia > Caudata > Salamandridae > Lissotriton > Lissotriton vulgaris. The sequence goes on from NW_028255277.1 coordinate 131,889, forward strand.
TTTCCCATGCACTTTTATTCCACCCAGCAGTGAATGTTTCAATAATAAATACAATGTATTTTATTAGTTCAATTTAGCTTCCTTTCGAGCAGCCAGAAGGTAAAGTTCCCAAGAACATTGCGGGTAAGTCAGGACTTTGCTGTGTTTCAATGCCAATGCTTCAGGGATTTTGAGTTCTTCTGTGCAGACGCAGCTCTTTCAATATGGAGTTCAGCAATGACACATCTGGCCCAAATACGAGCTAGCTGCAAATTCAAAGAGAAACAATTTAGAACAAGGCAGTAAATGAATGCACTGTATACCACTTATCTCTACACTAGAACGAACAAACACGGTCTAGTGAAAACAGCAGCAGATGCAGTAGTATGTGAAGCATGAAGCAGCCATCTTTAATACTAGTGTGCAGCTGCAAAGAATTCCTTCCAAAGCAGAAAGGACGTCACACCATGTGAGTGTGGCAGACACATGCGCAGTAAAATTCCTGCATTTCGGCGGCCAGTTTAATGCATTTGAGTTACTGTTAGTAAAAGCACATGTCTGTTTGTGAGATAGCTTAGCAATCCTGATTAGAAGAGCAGGTTTGGAGAGGTGGCTGGATCTGTTGGATTCAGACGGGGTGTTCCCTTTCGAGATACTGATTGATAAGATTGGTCCTGCATTTTCAAGGTTTAAGTACCTTCAGGTAAGGTCATGGTTTGAGACGGATGCTTGAGATAAAGTAGAGAACTGGGAGCTTGAACAGCTATTTCAGAATGCCCGTCAGAGGAAAAAAGAGGTATCATTGTGGTACACAAGTCTTCTAGAAGCAGTAGATCATGAGGTCCCCTCACAGTCAGCAGTGTGGATTTCCACCCCACATCTCCAAGACATTGAAAACCTTTTTGAATTTTCTATCAAGCCAATGTATAAATACATTAAGCCCGCAAACTTAAAGAAAAATCATTCTTTTGTACTAAGCAGGCAGTATTATACCCCGGCTAAAATCGCTAAATTTGTATCTTCCACTGCTACAGCTCCAGTCTGCCTGAGGTGTTCTATTAATAAGGTGGATTATATCCATAGGTTTCTTGAATGTGTAGAACTAGCTGGATAGTGGAAAGAGGTGGGGGACACTTTGGCAGATATTTTTCAAATACATATAGGGGTGAATCTCTGCCTGGTGTTTTTTGACCTGAATAACTATGTTACTATGTACTTTCACAGTCCCAGATGGGCCTGCTTCTCTACCTTGTGATCCTGGCCAGAAGAGATATCTGCATCAGATGGAAGGATCCTGCCCCCCCCTACTAAAGAAAGTTGGATTAAAGCCGCCCTACTCATGGCAAATCTCGATCAAGAGGAACTGCCAGTTAACATTTGGTCCCCTTTACTTAGTTGGGGGCGTTGCCTGCATATAATAAACAGTTAAGACCCTGTAATCTGGATGTTTGTCTATTGATTACACTAGTCCTCTGATTAAAGAGGAAGGCCGTGGTCTGCTAGACCAAAGCAGTGAGTTGAGAGGCGCCCAGTCAAGTACAAATCGACTTGTTAAAACTGCTGGAGTCTGTGGTGAGATGTGGACAAAAAAAAAGAAAGTGTTGATCTTATTTTATTTTTACCTTTGGCAGTTTGGGCTGGACTGTTCCCATGAGGACTGATTTGCATATAGCTGCGGGTGAACTGGGGTGGCAAAGTGATCTAATGAATGATGATGGACTCCACCCAGATCTGTGACTGGGGGTGAGTGATTAAAAAGTTTCAGCACTCCGTCCATCATCTACTTCTGTTTGCTTTGTTTGCCCTAAGTTGGCAGCGTATGCCCAGACGTGGGTCCCTTGCTCACTTTGCCACTGGATTCAAGATAGCCTTGCTGATGAGGGCTGCTAGCCCGAAACAGGTCCCAGGATGCTTGTTTCTGTGCCAGGGAAGACAAGGCTTGGCAGTTTGGGCTGGACTGATGATGACTGATGATTGATTCAACCGAGATCTGTGACTGGGGATGAGTGTTTGAAAAGTCCATCATCTTCTTGTGTTTACTTTTAGAAAGTAGGCATTTTCTTGCTTAACCATTCTGTGTGCCTCTACTGGTTTATGAATTAACTGTCTGGTTTTGGGGTGATAGAGGCTGAGGATGTGCATTCACTGTAGACAGCCACACGTGGGGTTGAGGTTTGTTCTGCCTCTCCTGGGTGACTCATAGTTGGGCTGAATAGTCCTGGTCTGCATTTAGTGTGGTGGTAGGAGTTCTCACTTGCACCTGAATAGGCAATGTCTCCTCTGCACAATGCTGTCTCCACCTCCTGTAGTGAAGCTGAGCCAGAGAGGGCAGAACTGGTTTGGACTGGGCTCAGAGACCCTTGCCACAAAGAGAACAAAGGAAAATGTTTTATAAATATTGGGGTCATGACACCCGAACTTTATAACTCTTTTGGGTCAAGGTGCCTGCCAAGGAGAAGGGCGGGTTGTGAGGAGGAACTACCACTTTGCTGTGTTGGCCTTCATTGGCTGCTTCTGTCTTGTGCAGTGAAAGGACTGTCCTTTTTGCAATTTTCTGGAACAGCAAATACTTCAAGATCATCTGCTACCAGCACTGGGAACTGTGTGTTTTGTGCTGCAACAGAAGAAAAAGCAACCCAATGCCATTCACGATTCCGCTGACAACGCCATGTCCTGACTGTACCACAGAGGGCACTGACACACTTCACAATGAACCCTGGTCTCACCAACGAGGTTGGGAGGCTGTTTTCACCATGACCTGTGGGCACCCAACTGTTGCCTCGGCCACTCACCTGAATACCAGGTTGTTCCTTTGGGGAGAGATGAGAGAACCCACACAACCTGCAACCTAATCCGGCAACAATGTACAAAGAAACACTGGTGCCCAGAAAGGTCTCCAAGGGAGGGGGTAAATTGAGGAGTCTCAGGAATGAAGACCTGCACCTTCTCTGACTTTACAGCTCGGGACAGGGTCGGATTATACTCAGGGGTTTGGCAGGGTATGAATACCGCAACTTCTATTAGAGGGGAGAAAAGTGTCACTAATTAACACTGGTAAACATAATGTGAAAACTGCAATCACAAGATGCTTATTCATCAATAATCTCAATACACTACACAGATACACTTACTATAGCAACATGTGGAGAAATAGGAGTTCCCAGGGAAGGGTTAGTGGATGAAATGTCCTACAACATACTGTGCAAACATATACAGTTGTGTAAATGAAGTAAGTCACAATAAGGTATCAAAATAACATCAACATTGAAAAGAAAACATTACTGCTGGAAGATGTGACTGCTCTTTGCAGTACACATAATTCTTCCTCAGCTGGGTAGCTTGTGGTTTAATGATTCTCTCTCATGAGTGAATGAGAGACACCGTTATTGTTCCTTTATACAGAGAAGACACATACAACAATGTCAATTAAATGACAAAGTAAATAACAGTCTTGAACCACTTTAACCATGTATTTTTAAAGAAGCAGCTCTGCGCCACACAAAAAAATAAATGTACCTCTTGTTCTGGCAATATATAAAAGCTTCTTTGCGCTCTCTCTATCTTGTTTTATAGTTTTCTTCCTGTTTGTTTTAGTTTCTTTGGAGACAGCACGCCAGAGCTTGGAAGCGTGGCTGTGAATCCAGATGAGCTGCAGCGCTGGGCAATGACTTGAAGCAACTGAAGGCAATTTGAACATGAAGTCGAGGACAGAAGAATCCGGTGCAGGAGGCAAAGCAAGGGCTAGGGGTCTTGGTTTCCTTATATAAGCGGCTGGAACTTGCTGGAAACTTTGCACATGAGGGTGTGTCTGTTAGGGGCTTGCTTCACGTTTTAATGACAGGTGCAAGGAAGATGAGTCACACATAATGACAGGTGCAAGGAACATGAGTCACCCATATGTCAGCAGGAGAGAGAGGTGTGTTTGGGGTGGTGGCAGCTCCCTGTTACTCCCGCTTTGCTTGTGGCTATATCAGTCAGAACAGCGGTGATTTTAAGACTGTGTGTTCGTTTTTAGGATAAAAATCGTATCTCTTTTATTTTACATTTTTAAACCTGCCTAACCATCTTTTGTTATTCAGGAGCTCTGACTCACCCGTTTATCTTGGCAAGCCTCTCCTGGCCCCTTTCACCGCGGATGTTGATACGGTGGTGGTGAGGGCAGGCGGCCATCTTGAGTGTAGTCCCTCTCCCCAGCAGAACTGGTGGCAGCGTTCTAGCTGGGGGAGAGAGGACACGGCATAAATTCAGCTGAGGCCGATAGTCTTTGCGGTGTGTTTGGGGTGGTGGCAGCTCCCTGTTACTCCCGCTTTGCTTGTGGCCATATCAGTCAGAACAGCGGTGATTTTAAGACTGTGTGTTCATTTTAAGGATAAAAATTGTATCTCTTTTATTTTACATTTTTAAACCTGCCTAACCATCTTTTGTTATACAGGTGCATCGCGGGCGAGCTCTGACTCACCCGTTTATCTTGGCAAGCCTCTCCTGGCCCCTTTCACCGTGGCTGTTGATACGGTGGTGGTGAGGGCGGGCGGCCATCATGAGTGTAGTCCCTCTCCCCAGCAGAACTGGTGGCAGCGTTCTAGCTGGGGGAGAGAGGACACGGCATAAATTCAGCCGAGGCCGATAGTCTTTGCGGTGTGTTTGGGGTGGTGGCAGCTCCCTGTTACTCCCGCTTTGCTTGTGGCCATATCAGTCAGAACAGCGGTGATTTTAAGACTGTGTGTTCGTTTTTAGGATAAAAATCGTATCTCTTTTATTTTACATTTTTAAACCTGCCTAACCATCTTTTGTTATACAGGTGCATCGCGGGCGAGCTCTGACTCACCCGTTTATCTTGGCAAGCCTCTCCTGGCCCCTTTCACCGCGGCTGTTGATACGGTGGTGGTGAGGGCGGGCGGCCATCTTGAGTGTAGTCCCTCTCCCCAGCAGAACTGGTGGCAGCGTTCTAGCTGGGGGAAAGAGGACACAGCATAAAATTAGCATGCCTGCACCAACGCGCAGCGGTCGCGCATTGCGGGCGCGCCTTAGGCGCGCCGAAGGTAAGCCAAAGGTCAGCCCGTCTGCGCCCGTCCGCGCCTCGGACGTGGCGGACGCGGGGCTGGCTGGCATGCAGGCACAGATCTCGACTCCGACTGTCATTAGTTACACACGGGCGTCTCTGATGTCCTTACGCACATTATTAGATAATGGTAAATCTTGTGTTACTATTGACCCGATAAGGCTTAGCTCTTGCTCGGTGTGCGGTTTTGCATGCTGTGTCAATAACGCCACCTCATCTAATTCCAGCTGTGATGAAGCTTATATTTCAGCAGCACTAATAAATGCGCGATCAATGTGCAAACATGCTTCAGAGATCTTTTCTTTGTTAGAAGATGGTACCTTGGACCTGCTATTTATTACGGAGAGCTGGTTAGACGGGTCAAGTGCTCCTGACATTGAATTAGCTATTCCCAGAGGGTTTAAAATCCGAAGGAAGGACAGGGCTAGCGGTAGAGGTGGAGGGTTAGCTATTATTTTCAAAGATTCTTGGGTGCTTAATGTGGAAGATTCAGATAATCTCGCGGAAGGCGAGATTATTAATTTTTCTCTAATTTTGTCCCCACATTTCACAGTGGGTGGCTCCCTCTTATATTGACCCCCAGGCCCCTCGAGACGGTTTCTTAAAGCTCTTCTGGAAACTCTCATTCCCAGAGCAGTAAGGTTCTCTCGTTTTCTACTGCTCGGAGATCTAAATATTCATGTAGACTGTCAGGAACTTCAAGAAAGAAAGCTGCTATCTGACTCCTTTGATCTGGCCTCTTTAACCCAATGGGTTTCCCTCCCTACACACACAGGCAGCCATATTTTAGATGTCATTTGCTCTAACTTTCCGCTGAAGGTTGAGGCTCCTCAAATATTAACTTGGACGGACCATCAGCTTATCAGATTTTCATGGTCGGCTATGAAGGACTCACCTAAAGCCTCCATGATTATGCGCCCCCCAAAGATAAATGTAGGTAAATTTTCTACCTGGCTTGATCAGAATAGGACCTTTTTGGGAGGAGAATTAGATTCCGCGGTGCAGGTCTTTGATGGGTGGATTCGAGCGGCTTTGTCTGTCTCATCGAAGGTGACTGATCCTGGTAGAATTAGGACGACCCCTTCCCAACCTTGGTATTCTCCCCATCTACGCACCAGTAAATTAGCCTGCAAAAAACTGGAGCGTGCATGGAGGGTGGCTTACTGCCCACAAGCAAAGGCAGCTTACCGCTCTGCTCAGCAAGAATATTATGCTAACATCAAACAGGCTAAAACTGAATATTTTGCAAGAAGAATTGAGAGGGCGAATAACAACAGGCGCAACATTTTTTCCTTAGTTAAAAGTTTCCTTTCTCCTAGTGCCGAACAAATTTCAATGAAACCCTCTACTGAATGGTGTGAAAGTCTCTCCTCCTTTTTCCTGACTAAAATAGCGAAAATCCAGCAAAGTCTTAGAGCAATTGGTGGAGGGTGTTTGATGGCTACCAATGTTGGATTGAAGGTTGAACCTACCCACACCATGGAGAGCTTTGCTCCACCTTCTGTGGATGACACCTTAGTGGCAATTAAATCGTTAAAATCTGGTGCCCCTGATGATATTTGCCCGGCTCGGGTGTTGGCCGAAGTGGCAGAAGTGGTGGCACCTGAGATTTCTCAAATAATGGGCCTATCTTTTACAACAGCTATGGTTCCTAACGAATGGAAACAGGCTAAGCTGCTTCCTTTGTTAAAGAAGACAGGTGCAGATCCAACTGTGCCTAGCAACTACAGACCCATTTCTCTACTCCCAGCTATGGCTAAAACCGGGGAGAGGCTTGCATTTGCTCAGATGAATGCCTTTGTGGAGTCCTCAGAGGTTTTGCATCCTGCTCAGTCTGGCTTCAGGGCAGCTTATAGCATAGAATCTGCTCTGGTGAAGATTACTGAGGCAATCAGGGAGTGTTTGGACAGCGTCGGCAGAGCGGCTCTGATTTTATTAGACCTCTCTGCCGCGTTTGATACTGTCCCACACTCACTCCTCCTGACTCGCTTGGCTGAGATTGGTGTACTGGGCTCAGCATTGGAGTGGGTGAAGTCTTTTTTATCGGATAGGTCTCAGCAGGTCTGGATCCCTCCTTTTTCATCCTCAATTAGGCCACTCACTACTGGAGTTTCTCAGGGTTCTACATTGAGCCCCCTGCTTTTTAATATATACCTCCTCTGATTGTGTTGGCCGAACAAATGGGAGCAAAAATCACAGCGTATGCAGATGATACGCAGCTTCTATTTACCTGGCAGGATCCAGCAACTAATACAGAGATTGTCCGTTCGTGTCTTTCTGCTGTGTTTAACTGGTTAGCAATGGCACAGCTGAAGTGCAACGAAGACAAGACTGAAATTTTGCTGTATGGCCAATTCCAGCCCAATTTTAGAGAACTCCTGTGGCCGCCTGATTTTCCCCAGCCAGGCTCAGTTACTATCTCGGCAAAGAATTTGGGAGTCTGGTTTGGAGAGGATCTGAGATTCGAGGCACACATAAAAAACTCACAGGGGTGTGCTTCGGATCCCTTAAAGCCATGAGAAAGCTTTTTCTTTATTTGCCATCTTCTGCAAGAGAGTCGGTTGCGAGGGCTTTAATTTTATCACGGCTCGACTACGCCAACTCTCTTTTTAGCGGTACCCCAGCTTTCCTAGTGGCCCGACTGCAGATCATCCAAAATGCGACGGCACGTTTACTGTGCAAAATTCCAAGTAGAGAAAGCGTGCGAGCACATTTGAAGGAACTTCATTGGTTGCCGATCGCGCAACGGATACCTTTTAAAATTCTTACTTTAGCCTTCAAAGCAATCAATGACATGGGGCCTTCTTATCTGAGAAAAAGATTTAGCCGCTATGTACCCACTCGGACATTGCGGTCATCGGATTATAATTTCCTGAGGGTGCCCCGCTTTCAGCGAGTACGCCTGGAAGGCCATTCGCTCATGGTTGTCGCAGCTCGGACATGGAACACTTTACCCCTTCCTTTGAGATCAATTGAGAACTTCGTCTCTTTCAAGAAAGCACTAAAAACGTATCTTTTTAGAATTGCCTATTAGTTTCTCTCTTTTGTTTCTGATGCCACTTGCTTGTTTTTTTCTTTTCGCGCCAGAATACTCTGGTAGTAACAGAGCGCGTTATAAAACAGCTAAATAAATAAAATAAAGGCTGAAGATGGGCATGGCAATGATTTAGCAGGATAACATTTGTAGAATTACAAAGCAGTAAAACAAGCATATTGCACAAACATGTATAGTAAAATAAAAATAGAACATAAAGAAAACATCAACAAATCAATAATCAATACTGACTAATTGTACATGGATTTATGTGAACATCCTGCTATCAGAAAACAAATGTATTAGACAGTAGGAATGTGTGAGAATGTCCCATTTAGGAACTGAGGCTTGCCATAGTGCGGAGATCACAGAGGTTCATAACACGCACTACAAACTGCCCCGCTTCACGATGCCACCCTGGTATCCCTGACAATGCCGATTCACACCGACATCAATGCCACTGCCTGCACTGTGGTTTGGGGGCACCGCTGATAGGTTAGACAATGCACTGCCCTGTCACACTCGCAGCCTTGGCCTACCAATGCCGGCGTCATCGACTCTGGTTCATCGGTGGACGGCAGTGCTTCAGCAACAACAACGTTGCTGCCTGCACCATGACCTGCCAGCACTGTGATTAGAACCACACCACTTCGCACCTCAGCCCTTGTCTCACCGATGGCACTAAATGCCATCAACTAGCCACAGCTTGCACCTCGCCTGAGGGAAATGCATGCCGCAACACTTCACTTTGCACCGCAGCCCCGACGCCCGAGAATGCCTGTGACCCCGACTTCAACCATACGGAGTTTGATCTGCATCGTGTGTGACTTCAAGGACCCAACGACTCCTGCACCGACCAATCAATCATATAGTGATGTGTGGTCAAATCAAGAAACAATAGCCCACAGTAGAATCACATAATACAAAGTACAACTGTGAGGGCAGAATGCTATGACTGCTAATTTTCTAATATTGCAAAATAAAATTGGAACTGCAAGTAAAAGCTCTATGTCATGGGCCATCACCCTGTTGTCTGATCTGCCCACTCACCCAGAAGGATGTTGCAAGGCAGAACTCTGACTTGTTTTTTTCCTGATTATTATTAGGGCTCCCGGTTTTCCGTTTAAATGGATTTTTACATATAAATACAGACGGAAAACTCGTTTTCCTTTATCTGTATTTATATTTAAAAACGGGAAAATACTAGTATACTTTGTCATTTACATCAATACAATCTGGTGTCTCCCCCCTCCTTAGAGGGTTAAGAGGTGTCAGCCTGGCTGAGACAGCTTGGGCGCGCACAGCCGCACCGAGTACTTCACAGGTCATTGAAAGACCTTTTACTTGTTAATGAGGCTTTGTTTGTCTTTCACCCCTTAGCCCCTGCCTCTTCACTCTGCCGATTGCCCACGCTGCGAACTGCTTCAGCAGTGCTTGTTTCTATTCTTCCCAGTCTGAAAATTTCTCACTCTCGTGTCCTTTTCCCCAACCGATCGCCCTCCTTAGGTGCCTTCTCCCCGGGGAGCCCCCCTTGCCTGCGCTGTCCAAAACATCTGCAGCATGTTATGGAAAATACTCGGGGTGGGGGCTGGAGGGGTATCAAAAAGTTACTTAGTTGAGTAGGAAAGTTATTTCAGAGGGTCCCCCAAGAATGAAGGGGCTAATTGCTTGCATTCATCTTCCTAGCGCACACACACACACACACACACACATGCACACACACACAGCGCTGTGTGTAGAATAGCAAAGGTGGTACTTTCCTGGTCATCTGCTTGGAATGGTAGAGGCACACTGCATTACTTGAAATAAAAAGCATTTGTAATGCAACCAGGTTTTCCATTTATGAGAGCTTGTGCTCTTGGCAATGTAAATGACCATGCCTTTTGATTTATGTTTTGGTTTTTGAAACATAAATAAAACACATTGTCATGCCAATAGCTTAAACTCACATAAATGCAGCATATTACTGTAGTCAAGTGCATAATTTGAATTGAATTGCTTCCAGGTGTTTATAGCAGGGCACAATTGGGTTGCAGCTGAAGGCAGTGGTATTTCTCTTAGTGGGGCAGGATGGTGTTCAGTGGCAGGGGGGGATGTGGCACTCTGCCGATGACAGAAACTGTAACGCTCTGAGGCAAATGGCTTGTGATAGGACTTTTAAGCATATTTGGGACATTCTGCAAATGGCAAAGTTCTCAGATGAATGTATAGTATTGACCAATAACAGCCGAGTGCATGTGTGCAGCGTCACTTTAAATAAATGTGGAAAAATACTAACTGTAGAGTTGTCTTTTGCTCGTGGCATGTGGATAAATACAGAAAAAATGCCCAAAAAATAAATATGGATAAATACAGACGGAAATGGCAAAAAAATAAATACCATAAAACCGGGAGCCCTAATTATTATCTACCTTAAGGATTCTAGCTTTTTGTTAAGCTTATATGTAAACCTTTCATGTAGAGCTACTCAGTGGAGTTCTATCATCCATTCTGTGGGTGTGGGACATGTAGGCAGATACCAGTGATGGAGGATAAATATATTTGCCACCATCAACAAAGTAACCCGCCATCAATGGCTATTAACATCCATTGCAGGGGCATCTGTAACATTATAAAGGAGAGCAATATGGATGGAGCGACGTATAGACCGAGGTTGGTACCATTGTAAATGCACCTATACTGACATCCAGTATGTATATTTAATTGCAATTCTCTCTACCGAACATCTCCAACATTTGTTATGAGGAAACAGACTCACCTGGTGCATTCTTTTTGGGGACCAGTATCACGCATGCAATATCTGGTAGTACAGGAATATAAAGCGCAATTCCAACCAGTACTCTCTTATAGAAGTGAAGCAGGTCAGATGAGTCTTCTGGTTTTTAATCCCTGCCCAGGGTAGTCTGTCACTTGGTTCGAGTCAGGGCCAGGGTAATGTCCGTATGGGTTCTGTTGATGAGCACTCCAAATAAACCAGAAACAAGTCTCCTGTATCCCCCCAGGGCCTGAGGTATTGTAGTATAGGTGAGACTGAGAGGGGAACTATCACTGAACAGAGGCAGTAGGATAGGTGATGATGCATCCAGTAGTCCTACTGGGTGAATAGGAACTCAACTCTAAGTGCCATAAATGTTTTAAGAGTGACCTTTTCAAGGAGGTGATCAATGTGCTTCATCCCATTTGCATTGCAAGCTGGCCAATTAAATGGCTGTCCTGCAAAGAAGAGGGCCATTTCATGCCACACCAATACGGTACTTTGTAGCAGGGGTTCATTGCCAAGCAGTATGTGTGATGCCATCAATGTTGTAGGTGTGGCTGCATGGACTGGATTGTCTTGGTACGATGATGGCAGGTAACACAGAAGAGACTTGCAATAGGATGGGGTTCAATACCAACTTATGCTGGTACTCTATCAGGGAGGGTATTTGGGAGAGGTAGGAAGCCAAGTCATAGAAGGAAATGTGCTGTGGTCAGAGGCCTTCACTCAAGGTGTCAGCCCAAATTCTGTGGGTCCTTAGTTTGGGGTACCAGCCACTAGGACTGGGTGACATTTTAATTACACAGCAGTAATTTGAGTAATTTCAGTAATTATACATTGCTCTTGTGATTCAACATTGCAGAAATGACGTGTTTATGCCATCCTGAGTTATTAAAAGTATGTTGGGGCACAAATCCAACCACAGCAGCACAAGCATTGTGAACTAAGAGACACTGAGTAGCTGCTGGCTACTGCTGATCATGCCCTGTGGCATTTAGTGCTATTTCCCTAGCACAAAATGCATCTTGGGGCCTGTTTTTGATTTGAGGAGTACTTTGCACACTGAAAATAATGTGAAATGTTAGATTACACTCCTCATACAATTATGCTTAATTCTGTATAAATCTGGGGAAATTACAGAGAATTATGCGGGGGAGAATTACATCAGTTATACCTACCCCTACTGACCAATCAAAATGTATGACCAGATATCCACTTTCATTACAGAAAAAAGTGCAAAAGGCACTATCAAGGGTAGCACAGTGAACACATAACTGTAACTGAGTGCTACCATCATCGTTACAGTTTGCACTTGGCCCTAGAAGGAAAGGTTAACTTTTTGTCGGTTGAGGAAGCCCTGTTTGGACTGCTCTCAGAGGGGTAGCCAGTTGTTCCAAACTATCCTCTTGAGATCAGAATTCATTCAGATGCCTAGGGACTGTGGCAGCCATCGTATGACTCAGGTCTGAAAACATGACCTAGTGGTCCCTCTCAATAGCAGCTAAACCTCACTCTTCATCCAGTTAATTGTATATTGCAAGAGGCAGGAGAAGTGGTCTATAATGGACATGACTGAAGTCAGCAAGGAGTCAGGGTTTGAAAGGAGAAGGAGAATGTCATCTATGTAGAGGAGTGCCTGCACTTCAATGTCTGCAATGCATATTCCGCTCAATAACTCCAACATACGTATGGCAGTCTGTGCTACATTTCCTGATGCAGAGTTAGATGTAAAGCCATTACTAATGATGACTGGTGCTTCTATCATTGAACTTTTGCATTTGGTCCAAAATGATGAGGCACATTTCAAACTAAACAATGGTTGAATAGTCACTGATCCTTTGCCCCACTTATCGTGGAGGTGACTCCTTAAGACAAGGGCACCTTTAGCATACAACTTCATGGAGCTGGCCCAAATCCCCTCTGTAATCATCAAGGAGCATACAAGAGGTTTGCATCACTGTTTCATCACAAAATGTGGTATATATTTGACACAAACATCTAAGACAAATTTATGAAGCCATGCAAAGCCACTTTGTGTGGATCGGGGTGGCTTTATAAATCTGGAGTAGCACAACACAGTGCAAATTACGGATTTGCACCACTCTACCCTGGGTAGGCGTTCCATAAGCATTGTGGTGGGTTGGTATTCCCACGCAACTCCAATTGATTTTGATGCATTCCCAGATTTACAAGGACTTGCAAACCTTGGAATGCTCCACTAATTTACTTCTTTATTTCCCATCCTTGATTCCTCTTTCTATGCATACTGTATTCTGCAGCGCACATAGATAGAGTTGTATGCCTCCCAAGATTGTTTTGTGCAGGAAGGTAACCCTTCCTGCACAAAAACAATCCTGACTGCAACACAGGCACCCTTGCAACATGGTGAAAGGGTGCCTGAGTTGGTACTAGGTTGCCTAAAGTGCACCAGTGCAGAGGGAAAGGCAGGAATGCACCATATTGCCCTAAATTTGACACATTCCTGCCCTTTCCCTTTGGCGCAGAACAGTTCAGCAAGATGACTTGCTGCGCTGTGACAATGTTTTATGACTATGCCGCTTAGTACATTTTGCATTTAAAGTGCATTAATCACATGAGCTGGAGAGCAAGCTAATAATGTTTCTAGACAAGACCTAAGAATGATACCAGACATCTTTAGCCCTTCTTAGCCACAAAAGTATTTCATCACTATCACAGAACAACAAGATGGCATGATTTCTTCAGTGCTATGAGAATTAACAGAGGATTTACATTCTCATATCCCAGAAAATCTGGGTTTTTCAAAGAGAAAAAACTGCTTGGTCACTGTAAAAAAACATCCAGGAATCTTTGAAACCTCTTATCCAGGACCACCAGTCGTTCATGGCAGCAAATGTAATATATTGCTCTTTACATGGCTAAGGCCATTGGTAGGTCATCTACCCCCAAAGAAGATTCTTTTTTTTTCTTTCATTGACTCATAAAACACAAGAAGGAAAACAGTATTTTAAATACAGCTCTTATAGAAAGTGTCTTAGTCTCTTCGGATTAACTCTTTCATTAGTTCTATTAATCAGATAATTACAAAATTTGAATCAAATGTCTTCATGAGCATTGGTGCAATTGCATTGCTATATCTGTGACAGGGCCCTTAGATAATCAGCCCTACAAATCATGTCCTCTGTGCAGTGCACTCAAAACTACAACTGAGCACCTGGTCACATATGAGATAATTCAATGTTGCCCCAGATGCGCAGTTGGTGTGCGCTCACTTTTACACACCCAGGGCAATTTGGTTTCACAGAAGTGGCCTCAGATCTTAGTGCTGCCCTTTTTGTAACAGTAAATGTAAATGGATACTTGTATAGCGCACTACTCACCGCAAGGGTCTCAAGGCGCTTGTACAAATACCGCTGTGGAACCCATCCTGGCTTTCCCTGTGAGGCGTCCACTCTTGGGCACCCCCAAGGTGGAGGCCAGGCATCCTTATCATTGTGGGGGCCATTGTGGAGATTAAGCAAGCTATTGCCCAGAGTTGCAGAGTGGGACTCCATGATTGGAATAGGCACCGAGGCGAGAATTATCAGGTCCGTGGAATTTTGACCCGAAGACCCGCCGAGGCGGGGATTTGAACCCTGGTCCTGGGCCAGACCACTGCATCAGGGTCTGCCGCTCTAACCATTGAGCCACACTTCTCCACAACAGTGGGGCACTTATAGAACTGGAGATATGCCACAGACATTTTCCTTTATTTGTATGGGGCTGGCTCCCCAAAATATGCAGGCACTTGTAAATTAAAGGTCAGATTTATGATTCTTACAATGCAGCAAGGCACCCTGCTGTGCTGTATTCGAGGAAAAGGGCAGGAATGTGCCATCTTTACCACACAGAACATTTCTGGCGTTTCCTAGCACTGGTGCACTATTGTCTGCCTAGTGCCACTGGAGTATTTACAAAAAGGGGTGGTGAGGGACAGAGTCTCTGAATTAAACAGAAAGCTCTCACCCAGTCAAAAGATCAGGGCTAGATCCAACACCGTTTTTTAGCTCACTGCACCATCCCAGTTTCAGAACCTGACTGTATGCAAATTAGTCTGTTCCTGTCCCAGTGCATGATGGGAACAGGACAAACCAAACTACAGAAGCCAATTCTTACACTGGGAAGGAAACAAGCTCCCGGGGACCGGTTTCTGGCATTACAGCCGTCTTCGGCCCGGTTTGCTTGAATCCTGATGGTGCAATGAGCAAGGGTCCCCGGTAGCTTGTCTCCTTTCTGGTAAAGAATTGGCTTGGTAGTTTAGTCTGCCCTGTTCCCATGATGCACTGGGCCAGGGACAGACTGATTTGCATATAGCCAGGTTCTGAGCTGGGATGGGGCAGTGAGATAAATAACGGTGATGGATCAAGCCCTGATCTTTGGACTGGGTAAGAGTGGTCTGCTCAATTCAGACACTCTGTTCATCACCACCCCCTTTTGTAGTGCCACTGGAGTGTCATCTGCGTCATGGTGTAAGGGTACCTGTGCTGTAGGCAGTAAGCATGTGTGCAGGAAGGGACAAAGTCCTGCACAAAAACAATCCTGAGAGGCATTTTCCTCTTCGTATGTGAACTGAAAAATACAGCACACGTTGAAAGGAAAAAAGAGAAGAAATAAAGATATTTCTCCTCATCTTGAGAGGAACCGCATTTTGACACATTCCCAGGTCTACCACTAATGGTAAATCTGGGAAGGACCCAAAATCCATTGTATGAGAACTCCCACACTCAAAATGGAAGCCTCCTTGCCACCAAGTAATGCAAGGAAGCGATTTGCACTGCCTTGCATTACTCAGCAGGGCCATACATGGCAGCCTTGGGTGGCTTGATACATTATTACTTTTGAGGCACAAGGGCAATGCAACACCTTAATAAATCTGACCATAAAACTCACCCATATTTGAGAGCCATTTCAGCAATTGCTGCCATTTTCCAGTTCAAAATATGTTATTGAAATTTTTCTTAAGATAAAAGAACATAAAAAAGAGCCCCGAAAAGGAACATAAATAAAAAGATCATGAACATACAGAATGTAATGAGGAATGTACCTGTTAACATTTAAGAACATAAGATACAATAATTAAAGAGAAAGAACTTAGGTTTAAAGAAAGCAAAAGAGCTACTGATCTGCAATATAAACATATTAAATGTAACACACTAATTTACAAACTATTATTAGTAGAACTTATAAATATAATGCAATATAATCATCAACCCGTTTCCAAAATAGTTGGAAACCAGAAATATTATGAGTTAAACTAGCTCCATGTTTAGTAAAAATTATCTAGTACTGCCAGACATGAACTGATACTAAAGAAGCATTTTTCCAGTTTGTTAACAAAGATTTGAGAGTAGAAGAGAGTAAAATATCGAATAATTAGTTTTGCAATTGCGGTAAAGCAGTGAAAAATGAAACAGATTTACAAATAAACATGTCATAAGAAAGATCATCAGAAAAAAATAGTATTTTTCTAATTACAACCCAGACCTCCATCCAACAATGTGAAAAAATAGGGCAATCATACAAATATGTCTTAAAGAGCTGAGATTCAAATTACAATGCTAGCAAATAGGGGAAATTAAAAAGTTTGAAATATATCATTTTAAAGGAGTCGATGAACAATAACATAAAATAAATCAGTTAGTTGGATATGAAGTGTCATGACTCCAACCAAAAATATTTATCAACCACATTTGTCTGCAAAGAAACAGAGTTAATGAGTTCATTGTTCCAAAAAGAACTATTACAAATTAAGTTTCTGGTTGGCATCGTGAGGTGATACGCTTATGTGGCTATTCCAGAATTTAGGTCAACTGGAACAAGAATGTGTTATTTCCCCTCACAGACGCCACAACACCCTTTGTTCCTGACTATCTCTTGTGTGTGGGCATTGGAGCCCACTAGATATTTGAGCATTTGGTTAAGCAGGGATGTTTGAGCTTTGGAAAGTTTACTTTGGCCGAGCAGTTGACTGGTTTGAGTCCAAGATTCCTCTTTGGCACCAGCTGCCTCTGTCTCTGGACGGGTGCATAGCCATTGCCAAAATGGTGGTACTTCTGAAGTTCTTATATCTATTTGTCACTATCCTCATTCCTCTCACTGCTTACTTATTCTGCAAGGTTCGCTCTCGGCTCATCTGATGGGGAGGGTGGAGAATCTAATTCTTTAGACCACCAATCTGTAGACCGCAGGGGATTTGCTTCATCAAACAGCAATGCCTCTGCCTTTCCTCATGTAACTTTAAGCAGTTTTCTTTCATCCACTCAATGGCAGCACACATACATTGCAGGAACTATACTCAAGTCTTCCCAACATTTTTGGCAATGCAAGTAACCAATGGTGTGTCATCTGCCTAAAACACTACATTAAAGACAATGGGTCAGGAGGTGGTGGCTAGAGTGGATTGATTTTAACAGCAATGGGATTATTGAGTAAGAGCCAGAAAGACTGTGATTTATGGAATAGAAAACCCTGGCACCAATGCAAGGCCTTCAAATATATGACAATGCCTGGGATACCATGTTAAATGTTACAGAGAGGTCAAGAAGGATAAGGTAAGCTGGCCTGCCTCAGTTGTTATTAGATATTGTTGAGAAGTCTATGAATCTGTGTATAAGAATTTGCCTTTTTAGATCTTATTTTCATTCATTGTTTTATTGATAATAATAGCCAAAGTCAGCAAATGTTCATCTATCCTGCAGCCTTCCTGCAAGCCAGTTTGTAAGAATGAATTAGGTGTGTCTCTGCTGCCCATCATTACAGTTCTTTTAGCAGTTTTGAGTAGATGTGTCCTTCAAAAGCTATGAACTGGAAATTTAGAAAAATTGCATTTGAATCTTTTTTTGTGAACAGGAACCAGCAAAGCGTCTTGCTATCTGTATGTAATTTTATTTGTGTCTAACCAAGAGTTATAGAAGGCAGAGAGGAGCCAGGACGGCGGCCAAGATGGCCGCGCGGATGCCCAGCTCCGCCGCTCACCCTCGTCTTCCGTGATATACTGTCCGTGATCCTGCACCCCAGCCATGGCTTCGTGCAGATGAACAGTAGCGGAGCCCGACCGTGTAACTCCGGTCCACGTACCGCCCCGGATGGCTTGGAAAAGTCGTCTTGAAATCTTCGGCCCTCAGTCCGGACAAGCCGGGACCTCGGGTTGCAGCATGGCCGCCTCACAGGAGATAAACAACGGCCCGATCGGCCATGATGGTCCGGAGCCCCGGAGGTGAAAGCGAAACCACCTTACCGCAGACATCGAGTGCGCTCGCAGCGCCGGACCTACTGCCTGCATACTAAAGCCTTTTGGTTGGAAATCCTGACCTTGGGGACGGCACGCTGCGAGGCAGAACCTATTGCCCGGGCTAGATCATAACCGTACTGTGGTAGGAGGTGAATGCCGCTGTGGCTGCCCGGGGCTCGAGTGTGTCTCTCCGCGACTCCTCTACGAACTGTACGTTCCTGTTTCAGCTGAACTGCTACTGGGGCGGCTCTTTCTTTGTTCCCTGAGTCCCGAGGTCCCGGCTGACTGCGTGGGGTGTAATGGCGTCTACGGTGAGAGATGTTTTGTTGGCCATCAAAGACCTGCACACTGCCCTGAAAGATCTGGGGACGACTATGCGGCCCGCTCAGCCAATACCTTCTCCTGTTGTAGGGCACCTAGTCGCAGATACATGCAGCAACGAGTGTCTGCCCACCTTCTCCCCGGCTACCGCAGTAGCTGATTTTCAAGAATGTGAGCCACTGGATGGAGAGACTGGGGAACAATATATCTGGGATAGTGTGCCTGCTACCCCCTTTGATCTACTATCGGCTCATTTGTTTCCCGATCATGGGGGCCATGCACTGCCGCGGACTATTGGGATGCCCTGGAGAGATGTTCCTTTGCTATTCATGTGGTCCTTGTTGTGGATCTGCGTGGCCTCAACTGGTACTGTTGGTATATTGCGTCTCACTGTGCACGGATTGGGTGGCAAGCTGGCTTTTTTCCGGACTGGTCAGGGCTGACCGCTGCTTCGACATCTCCTGAGTGACTTCGGTGCCAGAACGAAACGTTGTTTGGACTAGAGACTTTGTACTGCTGGGATGATCATACACTGCTGCTCACGCTCCTTCTTAGTGGACTTTTTTGGGGTGGGGAGGCTGAGGGTGAGTCTGGGGCTGGAGCTACGGCCCTCCTCCGTTATTTCCCGATTTGGGGTCTTCTTGGGGCGACAGGCATGCCTATGGGGGGGGTGGGCCGTGGCCTTCCGCTGGTATGTAGGGTGGGGGGTAGGGGGATGGGAGGTGTTTTATGTTCTTCCTTTGTTCCTATGGCCCTCTTTCTCTTTCTTTTCTTACTCTGTTTCTTCCCTTTTTCTTAAATACTCTTTTGCTTAATTTGGGCTCGGTGTCCAGTGTTATTGGGGAGTTTACTGTATTGTGTCGTTATGTGATGTAGCTGTTGGTTCTAGTTTCTTGCTGGTGGGACACTGCGTTTCGGCGACTGCCTCCTTTTATCATGCTTCCCGCTATGTGCTCCTTTAATGATGACTGCTCTCCTGCTCTGCACTTAGCTCAAATTCTCTTTTTTTGTTTTATAAAATTGCACGCTGTGATATCCTCGAATCCTATTAGAAAAGGAAATCCTCCCGACTCCTGGAACATTGTGGACATATCCATTTCTTGATCCTTCACACAAGACTGCGTCGACCATTGCTGTAATGTTTTCCCTCGTTCTGCGAGGCTTTATATTCTTGTATGC
Source organism: Lissotriton vulgaris (assembly GCF_964263255.1). Classification (NCBI taxonomy): domain Eukaryota; kingdom Metazoa; phylum Chordata; class Amphibia; order Caudata; family Salamandridae; genus Lissotriton; species Lissotriton vulgaris. The sequence continues at coordinate 151,468 of NW_028255277.1, forward strand.
TGTTGTCGATTATCAATGGTCCGTGCTTTTAATCTCCTGTAATGGTATGTTTGAGGTTTTCCAAGAAAAATTTTCACAAAAAAAAAAGAGTTATAGAAGGGCAACAATAAATTAGTCCAATGGCTGGGATCTGTTTGGGCCAGGGACACCGATATGACAGACGGATTTAATGACAGCTTCAATTTCATCTGATAAAATTATGGCTCACAAAACCACTGGTAATTTGAGCTATTGCTAGGAAACTTTAAGATTAGCACTGAGAGTGGTTGCGTTAGATGTATTGTGTATCTGTTAAATATGAAACATTTGGCTGCCTCCTAATGCACAAGTTTTGTTCCCCTAGGCAATTTTTACCACATTTATTTTTTCTCTTAATGAAGGATCACCCTCACTATATTTTCACTGTATCATGTTTTATAAGGAGCAGATATCAGTATTTTTGACAAAATGTACCCCAGAATGCTAGGCTGAGTCAGAATTGTTAGAGCAGTACACAAGGGGAAGACTTTGGTGCAAATTGTAGTAATCCTGCTGTATAATTAGGTCATAAAAAGAAGAAGGAAGACAGCTGACCAGTTGATCTGTTTTAAATCACAAATTTAGTAGTTGATTCTAAAAACTAATATTCAGGGCTTCTTTTCTGTTGTTTAATGACTTGCCAAAATGTGAGGAACTTCCCAATATGAGTCTTATTTGTAATACCATATTGGGTTTGTTGTAGAAGCAAAAAGATTTAAATGAACGTCATGGTATTAGCATTTTTCTGACATTATGGCATGTATAATTGTCAGAAGGTCATCAATAACTTTATTTATCCTGTTTAGGTTTGAGTTTATGTTGCACACAATTATTGACTTTGGTTTATGTACCCCATTCCTGCCAAAACGTCGTTTTATTAATGAGATGCCATTATGCTCAGATAACAGCTTGGTTGTTGCAGCCACTATGGAACTGGGAATTAGGTCACAGCTTCTCCTGAAGCGTGACCTTCACAGATCAATAGTATTGTTGGAAAAAACAAGTCTTTGGAGTCCACTAAAGTCTCTTGAGGCTGACAACCACATCACCTGTAGGCATATATGAGGTCAAATATTCTTAGAGACTTCAGCATATCTGTCTTCCAATATAATCCTGTAATTTCCCATATATTATAAGATCAGAGAGATGGCCAATTGCTCCTGATGTTAATTGTAATGATAGTACAGTTTATGCAATTCTGGTGGCAGCTAGGCCCAATTATCAGCAGATGAGTCTGATCAATCCACACCCCCAGGACCATCTTTTGTGAAAGTAATGACTATTATACCGGTATCCACTGGTGTGTTTTTCTCTGGCCCTTTGGCTCCCTGTAATATTGAGTGGTTAGAGGTAGCCATAAAGGGCAAATGTCCACTGTGTTGAGATTAGGGAGACTT